>NW_023270466.1:2979578-3220171 GCF_011800145.1 Mirounga leonina
AGAAGAAGAAGAAGAAGAAGAAGAAGAAGAAGAAGAAGAAGAAGAAACACATTTGAAGGGGCTAATTCTTTTTTTCTGGCAAAAACCTGAACTCAGACCTGTTGTAATGCAAATACTTGTAAGAGCATCAATCCACTGCTCTTTCTACCAAAGCCTGCCTGCTTGCTTGCTTGCTTGCTTGCTTGCTTTCTTCTTTCTTTCTTTCTCTCTCTCTCCCTCTCTCTCTCTCTCTCTCTCTCTCTCTTTCTTTCTTTCTTTCTTTCTACCAGTGTATCATGAATTTCACTTCCATTTCTTAAGGCTCAACTCAGGTTGCGTGAAAGGCACCTTCTAGGCTCCTGGTTAGTGGCACTGTGCATCTTCCCTTAGTGACCTCCCATGGTGGAAGAATCTCTGCTACCTGAGGGCTGTCTTATTTTCGCTGTGACTCTCACCTGCTGCTGTTCTTGCTTTTCCTTATCACTTCTAATGGTAACCTGCAAGCAAAAGAATGGTTTTAGGATTTGACTAAACCCCACACTCCTGCCAGGATACAGCAACATGCTTCCTGGTGTAAAATTAAAACAAGAGCAGAAAACGTAATTTTTTTCAGAGACCATTAGGAGAAGCATTTTAGAAAGACAGGAAACCCTAGAGAACATTTATATGAATGAAGTTTACCTTCTAACTAGGGAATATGTTAATGGAAGTACTGTGCTACTTAAGAAACACTAAAAATGCATCCCAGTCTTCAACTGCCCCCAGGGATGGGCGAGCCTCCGGCAGATGGATTCCACACTCCTCCTCGGTGCTCAAAGCAAATTCCTTCAAGGGAAGCATCTTCCAGAGCTCAGGGTCAACTTTGTCTACAGTCAGCAAGAGCCAGAAATGACTTTTATGTGAAGTGTGTCTTCAGAAAAAGTCTACAAGGTGTTGAGGAATTTACACAACAAGCGCATTGACCGTCTACTTGCATCTTTCCGGGGTTAGGCTACTGGGACAGGGCTGTAAGGCCATCTGTAGTGATACAATTTCTTCCGGTGTTCGACTAGGCAACTTCTAGGGTTCTAGCACCTACCTCTTTTTTTCTTTTTTTTTTTTTAAGATTTTATTTATTTATTTGAGAGAGAGAGAACACGAGCAAGGGGAGGGGCAGAGGGAGAAGCAGACTCCCCACCCAGGGAGCACAGAGCCAGATACAGGGTTCCATGGTTGGCTGGGGGGTGGGGTGGGGGGCTGCAGAATCCTCATTGCAGGGCTGGAAAGAAGACCCTGGGATCATGACCTGAGCCGAAGTCAGACACTTAGCCGACTGAGCCACCCAGGCACCCCAGCACCTACCTCTTTGTTTCATGTTCTGCTTCTGCCAGAGATTGGCTCCTAAGTAAATCAGACAGCTTAGGAGAGCCCTGAGTCACCCTCCATTTGACCCCTCTCTGCGACTGTCAGATTAAGCAAATAAAAATCTGTGATACCTAGGTACATTTTAACTATTTTGAATTGCTCCTGCATGGTGAATTGAGGAAAAAAGTATTGTCTGGGATATATGATACTTAAACATTACTTATTATTTATCTGATAAAGCTGACGGGGATCTAAATTGCATACTTCTTTTCTTAATTATATTTCTTGGATAATTTGGCTTGCCTGACCAGTTACTCATTTTGCAGAATCTGCTTATAAAATTTCTCACTCTTATAGACTCTGTGCCCATGACATAGCTTCTACATTGGTCCATCGACTTACTTTGCTCTTTTATCCATTGAACATTCATCAACGAGAAGCCACACTCAACAGTAGCATTATGGGCCAGGATATTAACCACGTGCTTACAGAAAGCTAACAAGTCTAGGCATTGCTCCTCAAATTTGGTTTCCCGCAACACATAATGCCATTTTTCATGATGTAACTTGCTTTTCCATTCTTCACAGTTGCATTGAATCTCTTCAACAATTTTTGAAATGTCCACTGATCAAAAACAAAAACAAAAAACAGCATGGTCACCCATTTTTAATCCCTTCTTCTTCAACACTACAGGTGCTGTAAGAGTATTTAGTAACATCCATATAACATAATTGAATTCTTCAGGGGATAAAATCCATTTCAAAAGATAGTCACGGCAAGTCATGGCAGTGATAATTATCCATTTCAAGTCAGAATTTCTTTTCCTGTTCATAAGTAAGTTTGTCTTTTTAAGAACAGCCTTGACACTTAAAGAGGTAAATTTTTCTGTCATTTCTTTCTTTAACACATTCAATGAGTTTCTGTAAGCAATGGAGTCTTCAGTAATGTTATTTGCTTTTCTTTCCATTTGCATAATCCTATTGCTAAAGATATTGAAAACTGTAAGAAAAAATAAGTGGACTTCATTCAATAGATTACTTAAAAAGTCAACAAGAATTTGGAGGACCTTTCCTTCAGAATTAAAATATGATTTCAGTGCTTCAAATACAACTGAAGATTTGTTAAAGAGCCAATGGGCTTTTTGAACGTAAGCGTATTTGAAGACTACTAAATGCCAACAAAATCACAAAAATCCTTTAATTGCTCAGTTCAAACAATATAAATGCCTGAAAATCAAGAAAAATTTCCTGACAATTACTTTGATGTCAATAGAAAAGACATCAGATGCTGTTTGAATAGCATTTTGCAAAATACGGACAGGACAGCCAAATCTTCCATAGAATTGTCTGTGCTTTGCTTCAACCCTGAATAAATACTGTCTGCACTTTTATGCAAATATTTACTAAAATTTGTGTTTGTCTTATCTCCCCTAAAAGCAATAATTTTTTTTTTCATAAAGTCCAACTCAACCATGGAGTCTCTGCCAAAATTCACTATTACTTTTGAACTTTTATCTGGGAGAAATTTTATTCACAGTAGCCTATAAGCAAATCTTTTTGTGAGAAAAATATACCTATTGCACAAGCAAAGGGAAACTTTTTTTCTGCACTGTGATTACTTCTATCCATGGCTATGCCTTAAAAAGATCTCTGATCATCTTTGTAATTATAAACGGAGCTAGTACATTTTTTATTATTACAGTAGATTTCATCTTGGCACTTGAAAATGTGCTTGCAGTTTCGGAATCTGAAAATACTTCTGGTAGCAGTCCATTCAAACACTTTTTTGAGCTGAAGACTAATGATAATACACAGAACTGCTGCAAGAACCATCTTTCACTTGCCTCCCTATCTTCCCAGGAGGCTGTCATGAGACAGCTCCTCATTGCCTCCTGGATTCCAACAAGGTATGAGGCTTTCTGTCGCACTCCCACTTAGGGTACAGCTGCAGGCTATAAAACTGCTTAGCTACAGCAGGGCACAGGCTCGGCAGCACCAAGAATGCTTTATCATTCATGTAATCATCCAGCCCCTTTTGCTCTGGTGTCGTCTGGTGGAACAAAGGACACAGAAAACCAGCACATTTGTTATTCTGGCTCTTGCTATGTGAGTAATAAGCAGTTTGAATTGAATAAGGGATCATGGTTTCTTTACCAGCCAAATCCCTCAGCCTTGCTTGATTCGATCCCCATGCTGAGTCTCTTTCTAGCACACAGCACACATTTGATTCCCAGAAAACAATGGGGCATGTCTTCAGACAAACCGAGAGTGGGGGCTGATTCCAATGCAGCAAGTGGCAACCCCACTTTTCTCTACCATCAAAGCAGTTAGCCAAAAATATTGGTCAGCAAGGACCGCAATGATGTTGCATAATGAACTACCCCAGATCTTGGTGGGTTAAAAGCACAGTAGTTTGTACTTGTACCTATAGACTGGTTGGACCAGAAGATCTGTTCCACATGTCTTTCATTCTCCTTGGACCAGGGGCCTAGCCAGGCATAGTGCTCTCATGTCAAAGGCAGAGGCCCTAGGAGAGCATGGCCAACCACGCAAGAGTATTCCAAGCCCCTGCTTGAATCACATCTGTTAACATCCCCTTACAAATCAAGCCACATGGTAGAGTGATTAAGTCACAGGGCAGGGGAGGTATACCCCACCCATGGAGATGAAGATAGAAGGACTACTTTTTACTAATAAGCTAAAATTCCACATTGAAGAACCCCTGTGTGCTCTGAGTTCAGGGGACACAAGACAAGATCTCAGAGTGGTTCTGGTACAGCCTCTCTCTAAAGAGGAAGTGTCCCTTGCCCCTTCTCTTAGGGAAGGGATGGTGGGTAGGGCTCAGCACAACTCCCTTCAAAGAAACCTTATCACAAATTTTCCCTTTTTCTCCTCCTATCTAGACCCTTTTATAGTCCGGATGAAGTTAGGGGAGTAATTGAGTTTCGATTCTCTTCTTTGAAATCCTACAGGGTAATATGCTACAACTCACTTTAAGATCTGATATTTAGTGCGTAAGGGTCTCTACCAAAGCTACCATTTTAACATCCCCTTACATAACCAAACCTGGCAACGTACACAGCAATGACCAATTTGGAAGCTTGAAAAAGACATTTTAATTTCAATGAAATGGAGAATCTGCCCTCTCTCTTCATGATCAATCTCCTTGGTTAGGTTTTTGGGAAAACAGGAAACTGCATACTCAGGAATCCTGGAACCAAGTTCTAGAGGGAATGAATTTTTGGTGACATAGGCCTCCCCCTCCCCCCCCCATTAGTCACTTTTCTGGGTTTTCCACCAGTAAGAGCTCATATCTTCTCTCTCTCTTCAGGCACCAACTGCCCAGAAATTAACATTCATCGTGTGGCAAGTATATAGTACAGCTGGAAGACAGTTCACTCGACAGGTACCCCCCGCCTTTCGAAAGTTCATGTTAATGCCATTTCACTTTTACAAAAGACCTGTATTAGTACCTGCTTTCGCTAACTGAAAGAAATCCCAAGAGGATGTTTACTTCTGTGGAAAAAGGTGGAAAGCAAAACTAGCATGTAGCTTTGGCTTTGCAGTGAGCCCATAAAGAGACCGAGCGCACCCCAAGCAGTGAGCGAGAGCAGCCCCGCCCTCTCCTTCCCAGGAACCACACTCAGCATCTCCGCATCAATCCACCAGAGCTTTGAATGCATCTGTGAGCATCTGGGCTTTATCTCGCTTTATCTTGTGCATCCGTTAGCAAGATGTGTCCTAGGGTATGAGAACAGCCTAGGAGAGGTTATCTGGGGGGTCTGGGAGCACTCAAAAAAAATTCCAGATACATTAATGGTAATTGTTTCTTCACTCTATGCCGTTTCGGCTTATGAAAGGGTTCATAGGGACAATCTACTTTCAGATAGTGCAAGAAATCTGTACTTTCTACTCCAAAAAGTTTTCTTCTTTTATTTACTCATTTTATTTATTTTAAAAGAAACACAGACTGCCACATGCAGCACCTCATCTGGATGTGTCTGGAGTTTCTGAAGCTTGACTACCTTACATTCTCCTACAAATGGACCTTGAGAGCTTATTTGGAAGTTCTATCAGAGGAGCGCAGATACTCCTATACCCTTGACCAAAGACAGATCCTCCTCTGTCCAGGAGGGTCGTCCTTCTTGACTGACGGTGTGGTGAGAGAGGAAGGCGACAGCTGCCTAGCCAGCTAGATCAGCCAAATCAACGCTGGCGATCAAGGGGGTGACAGATGTCGCAGCCAGATCGCCCTCACATCCTCAAAGTTTTGTTCTAAATGCTCTTGTGCATGTATTAGAACAAAACTTACCCTCTCCCTCTTCTGTTGCTCTTTCTCACGTTGAGTAAAGGAGCGTGGAGCATTGACCTGAAGAGACACTGACAAGGGCAGGAGTGAGAAGGAAAGAAGGGGTAGAAGTATTTTCAGCAGAAGAAATATCAGTGTCTTCATCCACCAAACTTCAGAACAATTAAGTAGTTCTAGTGGAAATAAGCCACACACTATAAAAATCGGGATGTGGCTTGAGCAAATCCTTCTGTTGCAGATCGGTGCATTTTGACTGGTGTCAAATTTGTATTAACTCATTAATTATGGCCCCACTAAGATGATAAATTTGACTAAAAGAATATTTTGAGGGACACTTGGGTGGCTCAGTTGGTTAAGCATCTGCCTTCAGCTCAGGTCATGATCCCAGGGTCCTGGGATCAAGTCCCACATCAGGCTCCTTGATCAGCGGGGACCTGGCTTCTCCCTCTGCTTGCCACTCCCCCTGCTTGGGCTCTCTCTCTCTCTGACAAATAAATAAATAAAATCTTTTTTAAAAAAAGAATATTTTGAGGAACTGGATATTTACAGGCATTTAAGAAAGAATAATTATTAGAATAATATTGCTAAATATATGCCTTAAAGGGGTTATCTTTTCTACTGGACAAGAATTTGCATCTCTGCCGGACAAGACCTACAAGTTAACATGTAACTTCACAGAGTCTGAGTCTTTAATTAATAATAGAAGAGCAAAATCATAAAAGCTACATTCCCACAGACAGTTAAATAGTCTTTGGGTGGGCTTGTTAAACCATACCCCAGGATGCCTTTGAAAGGCCATTTGTACTTTCTTGTACAAGTTCTGGATCATTTTTCTTAGCAAGCATACCTGGGCATGTGTGCTCACTTGTGGATGAGTCTGGGAGAAACTATTTGCATAGGGACTGAGGAGCCTCCTGGGAAATTATTTATGCTGTCTCTGCTGAGGAGCTGAGATAGATCTGGGCAGGTCTGGGGGTGGTTTATCAAGAGCAGGGAAGTGGGAGCAATTGGCCCTGGGTGGTGGCAATAAGGGGGTGCATTCTCTGTAGAGGGTTTAACAACAACAGTAAAACCAACTAAAAGTTACTCTGCCTAATCACCTTATGCCAGCAATTCTAAACAATGGGAGTGATAGAGCATTCATTCCCACGGAGGCAGGGGCGCACCAAGGAAGAAAGAGCGGCCTGCCCGCCACTCTTCTTTCTTCCTTGGTGCACCCCTGTTGTCCAGGAATCCCGTGGAAAGTTATCACAGAAGTATATTGGCTAGAGGAAAAAGGACATATCTTAAGAGAAGATACGTTAGATTAACTTAAAAACAAAGCTTTACCTCATAATAACCTGATCAGGCAAGGGATTCTGGGTACACAATGGTTATGGGTTGAATTGTGTCTCCCCAAAATTCATATGTTGAATTGAACCCCCAGCACCTCAGAGTGTGATCTTTGGAGATAGGGTTGTTACAGATACAATTAGTTAAGTTCAGATGAGGTTATTAGGGTGGACCTAATCCATTTTAAAGGGGAAATTTGTGAATGGAGTCACATGCACATAGGAAAAATGCCCCATGAAGAAGAAGGCAGAAATTGGGGATGATGCTTCTGAAGCCAAGAAATGCCAAAGACGTTTTCTGGGAAAACACCAGAACCTCGGAGAGAAGCATGGAACAGATTCTCCCTCACAGCCCCCAGCAGAAACAAACCCTGCAGGACCTTGACCTAGAACTTCTGGCCTACAGCTCTGTGAGACAATAAACTTCTGTCATTTAAGCCACCCAGTCTGTGGTACTTTGTCATGGCAGCCCTGGCAAACAAGTTCAGCAGCTTCTAGTTCTATCGAAGCCCTTCCCACATCTACCGTGTTTGCCTGGTTACAGTATACAGGAGCTATCTGCTAAAATCACAGCATCTGGGCACAAAAACCAAGGTAAATTTCACTTAATATAAAACTCTTAATATCTCATGAAGCCATTTCAGACAGCAAGTCATTGGATCCTTAGATCATCCTTATGTGGTAAGTTGGCCAAATACTATTCCCGTTTTTTAGAGGAGAAAACTGAATTTTGAAAAAATGAAGCAAATTGCTCAAGAACACAGAGCTCATTGAGAAGGAGAAGCAGAATTTGAACCCAGACCATCTGATCCTAGAGCCAAATTTCTGTTCACTCCCTGGCTCTTGGGAAATGCCTCACGTTCCTGTCACCTCTCTGCATGATGACTGAGTCATCTTCTGGGTCTCCTGGGTCTGGAATAGAATTATAACATCATATATATTCTTTCCCTTATCTAATCAGAAAGTGAATGTATTTGAAATTGAGTCATGCAGTACACATGCCCCCCTCTCACCTACGGGGCCAGCGTAGGAAGCTCTAAGAGGAAGACACAGCTGCAAACACTGGGTGAGTATATACGTACTTGTGCTTACTCACAAAACTATTGGGCTGAAGCGATTTAATAGAGATTGCCTCCACCAAAGCACAGACTAGCCTTCCTAAACACAGGCAATCCATCACATAGCTTCTCCTATTCAATTATTTCTCATTGATCACGATTTATCCTAAGGGATGTCAAAGAAGGGATATATTGATGTAAATTGCACTAAATGAAGAAATCTTTCTGGGGGAAGTTGAGAGTTTGGGCTGGGAGTTGGAGATTAACTTTAAACATGGGAGTTTATGGGCACCTGGGTGGCTCTGTCAGTTAAGCATCTGCCTTCAGCTCAGGTCATGATCTCAGGGTCCTGGGATCAAGTCCTGCATCGGGCTCCCTGTTCAGTGGGGAGTCTGCTTCTCCCTCTCCCTCTGCCCCTTCCCCTTTCTCCTTCACTCTTTCTCTCTCTCAAATAAATAAAAGCTTTAAAAAATGGAGTTTAAAACATGGATTTAATAATTTAGAGTTAGGGTAATTCAGGTGGAAAGAAACAAATGGACAAAGGCAGGTAGATAGTGTGCAAGCTGTCACTAGGGTGTGACATCATACACTGCTATCTTCATAATTCACAGAATTTTATTCAATCATTTATCCTTCAAGTATTTATTGTGTACCCATCAGGTGCTAGGCACTGCCCTATAAACAGGACCTCAGCAGTGAACACAGCAAAATCTCTGCACTCCTGGGTCTTACATTGGGATTAGGAAGACAGATAGATAATACACCAAGAAGTAAGTATGCCTACATACCAGATAGTAAGAAGGGTTATGAAGGAAAGTAAAGCTGGGTAAGGGGAAGACTTCTGTGAACAAGTTACATTTGCATAGTAATCTGAGCAAAGTGAATCATGGAGAGATGTTAATATCTGAGAGAAGAGCTTTTGAGACAGAGAAAACAGGAAGTGCAAAGGCCCTAAGGTAGAAGCCTAGCTGACACAGGAAGGAGGCCAGGATGGAAATGCCCAACACATAATTCTTGATTGAATAATCATCCAAGTGTACGGGACTCAGACAGGACTAACGTGTTTTGAGTACAAGATTTATAATGTAGAATAAAGGAGGAAAGATTATCCATAGCATACATTGGTTTAAGCTTTTATATTGACCTAATTTTCAACTTAGTATGTCTTTTGGGAAATCATCATGCCTTGGAAAAAAACCCACAAAACACAAAAGCATCTATTTACTGAACTCCATCGCAGTGTCTGACCCTACACTAAATGCTTTAGAAACATAACCTCATTAAACCCTTATAACAACACTTAGATATAGGTTTTGTTATCCCTGTTTTGTAGGTGAAGGAACTGAGAGTACAAAAGTTTAAATGCCTTTCTTAAGTTTAGAAAACTGGAAAGAGAAAACTAGAACGAGAAAAGAAGTCTCTTAAACCCAAAACTTACCCTTATAGGTCAAGTTTTATCTGAAAAGAATTGAAAGATATGCAGCTTTCTATATTATTCCCAAGTTCCATAATATGGGAGATGGAGTGTATTACTTCTTAGATTCATACAGAAAACACTCCTTTGATGAATATGTTTTCTCTCACTCCCTTGCTTCTTATGTTTTGATTCTACGTCCTCCGAGTTTTTTGTTTACATATTTATCAAGCTTGTATTAACTAGTTATTGTGGGCTGGACATGCTGCTGGGCCACAAATAAAAATGATGTGGCCCTACCTTTGATAAAGCTCAATCCCGACCTGTAGACACAGGGGCAATATTGTGGGTTTCAGGAACATCTCCAAGGACTCTACCAGCAAGAAAAAGATGATACTCTCAAAGAAGTTCAAGGAGAGATAAAGGCCCTAGTTAGGGCCTTCTCTATTATTTAGGTGTAGGCAGGGTTTAAGGAAACTGCAAGGGATAGTGCGGGGCCCTGGGGCACTAAGGAAGAATAATCTTCTTACAGCAAGTAGAAGCATTCCTCAATTCTTCTGGGATATTCAAATTGGGTTTGAATTAAGCTTTTCTATTTTGAATATGTCCACGGCCAAATCTAGTGTGTGAATGTCCCTAAGATTCTATTTTTGGTAAATGAAAATGCCTTGGAAATGTGTTCTATTTTCTCCTTTTCTATCAATATCAAAAAACCTCTTGTTACTAGTTGCCTTCTTCAATAATTTCAGTGACCTTTACTGGAAAATCCTCCAATAATTTTTACTGCTGTTTGCAACTTTCCCAAAGACTCTACTTTTGGGCCAACCAATTCTCTTCCTAATGCGATTAAACCATCTAATGCTTAATGAACATCTTTTCCTCCATTTTATCACTAGGACCTGTGTGAATCTTCACCTCAATTCAACTTCAATGAATCTCCATTTCAGAGACATGGAAAAAGTATTGCTTGGTTCAGAGGTGTATTAGTTACCTATTGCTGCATAACAAATTACCCTCAAAACTTAGAGGCTTTTAACCATTATCCCCTCAGAGATTCTATGTGTCAGGAAATTCAAAAAAAGGTTTAGTTAAGTTGTTCTGGCTCTGAGTCTCTCATGACATTACAGTTAAGATATCATATCAGCTGGGGCTGCAATAATCTGAAGGCTTGACTGGAGGTGGAGGATCTGTATCCAAGACGACTCACTCACATGGCTGTTGACAAGAAGGTTCAGTTCTCTGCCATGTGGCCTCTCCTGATGCTGATGCATTCTTATGCCATCATGCTGTCTGATGCATTCTTATGCCATCATGCTGTCTTCCTCCAGGGTGAGAGACCCAAGAGACCCAGGCTGAGGTTGCCTTGCCTTTTACAAAGTTAATATACCATTATGTCCAATATATGCTATTCACTTGAAGTGAATCACTATGTCCCCACTTTCAAGGGCAGGAGAATTAAATTCCACTTCTTGCAGGAAGGAGTATAATAGAATTTGTGGACATAGTTTAAAGTCATCACCAGCAGTATATGGATTCACTATTCACACATTCATTAAATCAAAAGATTTACTGTCTCATAAGTAAGTTCATTGTATTTTTTTATCTCTGAATTCTAACTAATTGTATTGGCCTCATGCCAATCACCTCACCACCGCCCATGGTGATCTTTGGTCATTATTAGAGGAATATCATTCATAATGAGAAGGTCCATAAAAGCAAAGTATAAAAATAGAACCATATTAAGGGGGGGGCTATATTTATCAATGATAAAGTTGAATATTTTTATCAACAAAGGACTTTACCAAGTGCTCTACTGAATAAGAGTATAAATGCTGGTTTCTTTACAATCAAGCCTAGCCTTTTGGACAGTTGACTGAATTTGTCATTCTCTCTAAGCTAAGTTTAATAAAAGATTTATCAGCAGATGTGTGAAATAACACAAAAAAGTCACAATAAACTTTAGGATATCCAGAAAGTCATGCCACATATTTGCAGAGCTTTAGAAAATGGCCCTTTGCAAAAATAAAAGATAAGATGGGAATGAAAGAAACACTCATGTTGACCAATGACCTGCTAGGATGGAGTGTGACAGTTATGCTCCTATGTTACATTTTGCATTTACCATAAGCTGTGATGATTGTCTCATCTTCAACCAACACTACCACCCCTAGCATTGCAGCAGTTAAGTAGAACAGTGATGTGCCTATGTTGGCATAGAATGTAATGAGGTGTAGCTAGGGAAACAATGCACTGGTGCAATGAGACCAAGGGCTGATTTTAGTATGTTTTTCATTGGCACAGTGGAAAGAATATCTCTGATTCACCCTTCCATCTGTAAAATCATAACTAAAATAGTTCTTATATTTGGTTTTCCAGGGAGTAAAGACAACACTTATAGAAACATGATCCATGATTATAAAGATTTTACAGACTGTCCCACGGAACTTAAATGCTGAAAGGAAAATTTAAAAATGTAAGTCTCTATGATATCTAACAGATGTCTCTAATCAATGACTGCCTTTCTTAATCCATGTAGCCATTGTTTAGACATAAAATACCAATTCTGTGCTTGCAGTCACAGAATAGAGAGTACCTAACATTTCTGATCAGTGGGACCCTACCCAACTCCAACTTACAAACTGAAACCACTAAGGGAAAGACCAGGTAACTGATAAAAGAGGATATTAAAATGGGACTATTCCTGTCTTAACTTCAACTAAAATATCTCTAAGATAAAATCAGTTAATCAAAACGAGTGTGAGATAAATACTCAAATACATAATTTTCAAAGAAATGATGGAGAACTAGCTCCATACTCTTGACCCTTCAGCAATGCCAAGGCCAGAAAAGTTGGACATAATGTGAAGAGAATGGAGATGTTTCCCTAAAAAGAGCTGTTGGTATTCTGAGTCTCTAATTCCCCAAGGGAGTGAGGGAAGGGTATTACCTTTACCTAAAACCCAGTGAAGGAGGTTTCATGGGACCACTTTGAGAGCTCCAGAAAACTACCTTTTCTCAAGAGTTGCAAATACAGAGGTAATTGCACTTTAAATGAGCTCCATAATTTTGATTGATGTCTTCTAGACATTCTGATTATTCAAAGAAACCATCTCCATGCTGTAAAGTTATTGTAAGGATGTCTATTACATAAGAATGACTAGAAAAATCCAGGGACCTGAAATGTCCAGAGGCCTTATAAAAGATTCCTCACATAATATACTTTAAAGGTGAGGTGGAGGTGTGCCTGGGTGGCTTAAGCTTTCGACTTCAGCTTGGGTCATAAAAGATTCCTCACATAATATACTTTAAAGGTGAGGTGGAGGTGTGCCTGGGTGGCTTAAGCTTTTGACTTCAGCTTGGGTCATGATCTCAGCATCCTGGGATGGAGCCCTGCGTCGGGGTCCATGCTTAGTGGGGAGTCTGCTTCTCCCTCTCCCTCTCCTTTTGCCTCTCCCTCTGCTTGTGCTCTCTCTCTCTCTCTCTCTCTCTCTCAATCTCTCTCTGTCTCTCCCTCTCTTGCTGAAATAAATAAATAAAATCTTTAAAAATAAAATAAGTAAAATAAAGGTGAGGCAGAAGAAAAAAAGTCTAATGTGTTTGATTACATGCTTTTTTAGCATGTCAGTTATATACACAATGAGACCAGTGACTTTCCCATGTAAAAGTGGACCATCTCCACCCCACAAGAAATGCAAATTCTCACAATGTCAAATCAGAGTGAAGAACACCCAAAAGACCAAACTCCTAGAATTGGATATGTCAGTTTTGATGTCTGTAGTTGAGGCTACTTGAGTTGGGCAAAATAACCCATGAATAGATGGTCATGGAAGTAGAATGATTCTGGGGCTTAAAACATTTCTACCAACTCACTGATGTCTTCCATTTTGTAATTAGACACTTACTTCTTCCATTTATGAGTTTATTTCCTTTTAAATGTGAACTACTCTGGGTAATTCCCCCATCATGCTTTCTTATCTTCTATCTCAGCTGATTATGATAATGGACACATTTAAGTCCCATCTGCCCTACATAACTCAATGTAAATGAGTTTATGAGATCCATTATTGAAAGATTTTTGAAGGGAGAATGAAAATGAGGATACTAGGCTGAGAAAAAAGGAAAGGAGATAAGAGATCCCTTAAGGGAAAAGAAAAAAAAGAAGACCAATAGACTTAAACTTTATTTGCTGAACAATATTGTCTGGACCTGAGAATGGGATCCAGTACTTAATACCACTGTGTTTCTTTCTTCCTAAGGAGTACTATGACCTCTATGGATCACCAGACAATCACCCAAATGAGCACCATTTAATAAGACGAAGGATACTGATACCATTAATGTCATTCACAGTATTTGATGTCAATAAACTCTAAACTCTTTCCCAATAGAGTATCTTGTGGAAGGACTTGTTGGGTAGATAGAAGAGTCTCTGAGAGGTTTGAAGGGAAAATAATTGGAAGATGAAAATGTAAATTGAAAGGATCAAGATCTCCGGCTCCAAAATGATAGTAAACATTATAACATGAGGTATTGTCTCCCTTCATGGGTCTAAAGCTGGAAAAGATCTCCCAGTATTTGGCCACCAAACCCAAGTCCCTCTTCCTTTTGACACTTTTCCCAATCTATTGTAAGCTATCAAAGTGGTTAAGTGGCCCTAAAAGAATCCCCTAAGGGACTAGTGGTGATGTTGGTACTCAAGCTAGAGATGAGAAAGATTCACCTTCTCAATGGGTAAGTGCATTTCCTTACCTACTACCTCTCAGGACAATAAAGCCCATCCAAAACGTAGTTTGAGATACCTAAATTGGACACTGAAAAATTAACATTCTTCCATTGTTATTTCCTGGAAATCAGAGTTATTAGTCAATGAAAATGAATGACTACAGAATGCCTGGAAATAGAAAAAAATCACCCATGTTGTCTACAGCTGTGTTCTCTTTCTTTTCTTTGCCATCCCCTTGGCAATAACTTCAATCTCTAACTTAGCAGTTGCTATGGCAGCAGTGAAAGGCACATGTTGCCTCACTGAAGGATGTTATCCATTGATGAGGACCCCAGAACCGTTTCAGCTGTTTTGGCCCAAGATTCTGGTATTGCTCCCCAAGCATAAGAACTGGGCCAATTTGGCATAGAGATGAACCAAGTTCTAAAAGGTATACATGTTTGAAACTGGTCAGGAATATCCTGAGTGTATTATTGGTTTCATCAACGTTATAATACAATATTTATTTTACTTTAGTGCTTGAGGTTGAGGGTATATCCCACATTTCCATATAAATTATGTCTCAGATACCAGCTGGATATGTTTGTGATGTAGGTGATGACAGTTCTTTATCCACAATCATTCACCTCAATTTGCACTTGGCATCTGTTACACATTTGGTCTACTCTTTTTATGATTGCTATTATTGCTCCATGTCGAGAAGAGTGCATAGACAGAATACTGACTTGCCTGCAATAATTGCTGAGATGTGTAGCTTCATACTAAGAGAGAAAGTGATTTAGCACAAAACTCAGAGGGGTGGAGAACAGTTCAGGAGTTCATTGAACCAAGATGTGAAGCAAAGCCATCCTTAAGCTGTCTTAGAGAGAAAGGAGTAATTTTATCTATGATAACTAAATTCTCCTCAAGAAAACTAGTCTAGCCAAAAGATGACTTAACCGCAATTAGGCTAGGGAGGTTACTCTCAGTAGGAAAACAACACCTGTAAAAATGAAGAATTTTCTAAAATGATTAGGAGGTATAAAGAGATCCACTAAAAAGAGAATTGGAAGATCTAGCAAACCACTCACAAGAAATCTGAGATGAAGGTAAAATGATTAAACCACAGAATCATAGAATGTTTAGTTGGAAGAAACCCTACAGGTGATGAGGTTCAATCCCTCATTTTGTGGATGAATAAATGGAGACCCACAGAGGCAAAGTGGTTGGCCTAAGGTCAAACTATGAAATATTGGCTGAGCTATAACCAGAACCCATTTCTACCCCATAAAACAACATCTTTGCACAACAACTGCTTCACATAGAGAGATCAAATTCAGTTGAGATTGAAACACATATATTTTGACTTTTGTATCAATCAGAATCAAATTAGAAAAGCAGAAACCATGTTGGGTATTTCAAAGAGAGTGGATTTAATACAAAGAATAGATTGCACAATTGTTAAAAGAACAAAAGACAAAAAGATGTTGGTGGGCTAGCCAGATATTAGAAACATCAGGAAACAGTTATCACCCCTAGAATTGGGGGGACAAAAGATAAGCAATGGGATGTTCAAAACTAAGAAGCTTAGAAGAGGGGCCATTCTTTCTCCCCAACTCAAGTTTACAGAGCAGAACAGAGAAGTCTGGGCATATGTCAATCTACAAGTACTTTATTCTGGAAGTGCAAAAATGAATAAGAGAGAAGAAGTGATAGCAGGGAAGATTTCATGGGTATTTTGGGAACCCATGGTGCTAGGTGCTCAGGACTTCTGCCATAAGCCTGGCTGAGTGAACAGGGCCCATCAAGCAGGTGGGAAATTTTTCTGAAAGCCCTTCTTTAATTTGGTCTAATTTAAATCCTCTTCTCGTAACACTCTGTGCTCTTCTGTTGTGCTATTATGCTGTCAGAACTATAATTAATTAATTATAAGTATTTTCTTACACTTTTTTTTCCCAATATACTTTAAAATTCCTGGGTCAGGTACTGTGATCTTCCTAGTTCCCACAAAGTGGGAACTCAACAAATGCAGACAATTGTCTTACAGCATTAGATTCCCTAACCTGATTTGGATTGTATGGAATTCTTTAATTAAGAAATATGATTTGAGGGCGCCTGGGTGGCTCAGTTGGTTAAGCGACTGCCTTCGGCTCAGGTCATGATCCTGGAGTCCCTGGATCGAGTCCCGCATCGGGCTCCCTGCTCAGCAGGGAGTCTGCTTCTCCCTCTGACCCTCCTCCCTCTCATGCTCTCTCTATCTCATTCTCTCTCTCTCAAATAAATAAATAAAATCTTAAAAAAAAAAAAAAAAAAGAAATATGATTTGAGGGTGCCTGGGTGGCTCCGTCAGTTAAGCGTCTGCCTTCAGCTCAGGTCATGATCCTGGCATCCTGGGATCGAGTCCCGCATTGGGCTCCCTCCTCCACGGGGAGCCTGCTTCTCCCTCTGCCTCTCTCTCTCTCTTTGTCTCTCATGAATAAATAAATAAAATCTTTAAAAAAAAGAGAAATGTGATTTGAATAGACAATCTAAATAGGCAGATATCCATTAAAGAAATTGAATCAATAATTAATAACCTTTCAAAACAGAAAGGAGTAGGCCCAGATGGGTTCACTGATGAATTCTACCAAACATGTAAGGTGCATAGGATTCAAAGTCTAGGGATACAGAGTTGTATGCAGGCAAATATGGGTGCAGAAATGGCAACCACAGTGAGATCTTGACAAATTACACCTAAATCCAAACAAAGGTGCAACAAAACTAGCCCAATTCCAAGCAGATATTGAAATACAAGGAGAACTAAACCAATTAAGCAGGCGACATTGTTTTTGGAAGCACAGCATGGAATAGGTAGAGTGCCAAACAGAGTGAGCATCACGTCCAAGAAAACAGCAAAGTGAAACCCAATACCTGGGAGACTAGTCTGGAAAGAATAAGACAGAAAATAGGTCCCAGATAGGATGATCTAGCTATGTCCTGCAGGTGGGGTTAGAGGAACCCAGGTTCCCAACTAACCCAGAGTGAAGAGGCCAGGCTGGCAAGCTGAACCACGCAGAGGTTCAGCATTTGGAAGCATCAGTCCTAGGAGTTCTACTGAAATCCTCAGTACTTCAGCCATGTGGCCAGGAGCCCTCACAGGAGAACAGTAATTAACTGTACCACAGGGTACCTGCAGCATCTTGTTCGGGCAGCAACCCTCTGCCAGCAACTAGGCTGCTGGGCTTTGGGCATTTTTTTTTTTTTCTTTTGCTTACTGCCAAATATCCTTTCAACCCTTTGTCTACTAATAGCATTTTGTTTTCTTTGGTCAAACATCTATCTCTCCCCAATGCACATACGTTCAGTGGATCCTAGTTCCAGCAACAAGAACAGGAATTAGGCACAGCTAATCACAATCAGAGAGGTTGCTTCAGGGATGGGCACATGGTCTCCTCTGGACCAAAGTTTCTACCCTGGAACTTTTCCTGGAAGAACATTCTTTCTTTTGAGATTTTAACATGGAGCTGTTGCAGACCAACTTTGTTATCACTTTGGAAGTAGCTACCCAGGAATAAGTTCAACAGAGAACAGAAAGATGAAACAAGATATTTTGGTAAATTCAGGTTAACACCTGGATCCAGCTACTCCTGAAGATTCTACGTCTACTATTGCTTTTCAGGTACAGAGGCCCTTTTCTGACTCAAGCCAATTTAAGTTTTTCTGTCACGTATAGCCAAAAGAGGGAGGGAAGTGACTTCACTTCTCTGAAACCATCTCTCTCTTCATCCGTAAATTCATGGCTTCCAAGTCTGCCTTCACTTTGAGCAGACTTCAGACTTTGCAATGCAAAGACAAAAATGATTAATGTGGATTGTTCACAGCCCTCTCACCATCCGTCCCTTCAAAGACAGTCCTGCAATTGCCAGCACAAATTCTGTTTCCCCTCCTTCCACCCTCCTTTAAAAGAGGAAGGACTCCTCCCAGCTAGAGAAAGGCTTGGTCCATCTACATATTGAAGAAGTGAAGGAAATAAAAGGGGAAGCTAGAGTTGAAAGCAGGGCCAGCCTAGGAGTGGAGAGAGGTTTGGCAAAGGATTGTGGGGACACTACTCCTCAGGAATCCCTGCAGGGTGTGATGGAAGTAAATAGAAGTCAGAGGCTTCCTATGGTTGTTGTTATGGATCCCCAAGTGGCTTTTGCAAAGTGGAGTCAAGCATTTGGCTGACTTCCCCAGGACTGTATTCTTTGACCAT
Source organism: Mirounga leonina (assembly GCF_011800145.1). NCBI lineage: Eukaryota > Metazoa > Chordata > Mammalia > Carnivora > Phocidae > Mirounga > Mirounga leonina. The sequence goes on from NW_023270466.1 coordinate 2,997,946, forward strand.
GAGTTCTCTCTAAGGCTGAGCCCCAGGGCGCTGAGTTTTGAAAGGTTCTTGCAGACCCTCATTCTGCCTCAGAGACTGTGACCCACTCCCTCCTCCAGGAGTGTTGTGATAGATCCTGCTGCAGATGGCACCAGGGAGAAAAGGAAGGGCGGTCTCTCACCTGAGCAGCTGAGTCTGTGGAATGCCATGAATGAACTGTTGGGAGATTAGTCTTAGGTTTCTCGGCTGTCATATGGGCTAAAAAAAAAAATCAATTGATGGATGAGTGGTTAAGCCAGCTCTGTGGTTAAGCATTTGTAGTGGTACTTGTCTAGTTGTTCCAGCCATTTTAACAAATGAATTGGATGGAATACTTGGCAGGTGATCAATGGTTCCGTACTCAGCCATGACCATGAACACAGCATCTGAGATATGGTGGTCACCAATGCTTTTGATGCAGGCTCTGCTGGAGCTTCTTATACTATCGATTCCCCACAAGTTAGTAAGCAAGAAAACTGCATTACTAAGAAATTCCATGAAAAATGCATTATTAGGATCATACAGGTCTTTAAAAGTAAACAATGCATACATTTGTAAAAACTAAATTAAGGGATAATTAAGATGAGATTATTTGACTTTTCAAGAAATAGTTTATGATAAGGGTAAGTCTTCTGAGAGCACATCTCCAATTGCATGATTTTGCTGCTGAAAACCTTCCAATTATCTATCATTAGCTATCAATTTCAGTAGAAAGTCTTCTTACTATTCATGATCCTCTATAATATAGTCTGAGCCTATCTTTCCAGTCTGGTATCCTTCTAGGCTAGCAGTCCACTTATCTTCTCAAATTGCATGCAGAATTGAGTTGCATGTATATGTGCTTTTTTTATTATTATTATTTTTCAAAAGTGGGAGACAGGAAGATCTACAACTTGCATCAGATTCTAGAAGGAGTCTTAAGAAACCCAGAGAGATTAAAAACCATCGCTCGAGGCCAGGGGTCTATGAATTTGGATGGGAAAAAAAAAGTAGATCTTTTTTTTTTACTAATCTCTAACTGAAATCTAGCATTTCTTCTGATCGTGAACAAGGCCACAAAGCATGTAAGTAATTGCAGCCTCTATGCTTTTCTCAGCAGACATTCCAAACCCTTTCTTATCATGCTGCATGTATAGCAGGCATCTCAAAATGCCACACATGGGCATCCTTACTTCAAAATTATGGTGGTTCTTAGAACTACCACTGGATCAACTCATCAAATGCATTCATAAAGAAGCATATGTGCTTTTTAATTACTGACTTTTTAATATTTATTTTGACGACTGTTTTTAAACATATATTTTTGTATTTTTAATGCAATTAAAACATTAATCTGCAAAGACACCCACAGATTTGGCCATGTTATCAAAGAAGTAGATGGTACCAAAAAAAATAATAATAAAAGGTTAAGAGTCCCCTGCCCCCCATGTTAACTTATCATACCCAGTACTCCGCCCAGGCCAGGCCAGCTCCTGGTTTGACAAATTTACCCCACGCTTTCTGACTACAGCACTCTTGTTCCATCTGTTTGTTCCACTTGAAATGCTTTCTCCCCCACTGTCAGAATTTGTCCAAATCCTTCCTACCTTCAAGGACCATCTCAAGTACCTCTTTATATAGGAGCCATTTTTTCCCCCAACCATCAGAAAGTCGGCTGTTCCATCCTTTAAATCTCTATTGCCACATGCTTACACCTCTCTTATGTGGTTTGTAAATTAAAGGAGATGACATAAGCAAGCTCTGCATGATAAAAAGCATAAACACATCAGCTGGTCCCGATCTGCATCCTGTCTGTATTTGTTGGCTAGAGCTGCCATAACAAAGCACCGTAGAGTGGGTGGCTCAAACCACAGAAATGTGTTTCCTCACAGTACTGGAGGCTAAGAATCCAAGATGGAGGTGTTGGCCACATTGAATTCTTCTGAGGCCTTTCTCCTTGGCTGGTAGGTGGCCATCTTCTCTCTGTGGCTTCACATGGTCTTCCCTTCCTACCTACCTATGTCCACATTTCCTCTTCTTATAAGGACACCAGTCATAGGAGATTAGGACCCACCCTCATGGCCTTGTTTTAACTTAATTACATGTTAAAAGACCCCAAGTCCAAGCACAGTCACCTTCTGAGGTACTGGGGACCAAGGCTTCAACATATGAATTTTGGAGGGATACAATTCATCTCATACACTGTCTATACTACAGATCAGCTGTTTTACCTTGGAAAAAGTTCTTGACATCTCTATTAGCCTTGGTTACCTCATCCATAATATGAGGATGATAATAGAACTTCCTTCATGTGGCTTTTATAGGAATTAAATGAGTTAATTCCCATAAAGCACAAGGAACAATGCCTAAAACGTAAATGTGCACATCAACAAAGTTAACAATGACTGTGCATGGCACATTTGCCTCGACCCCCTACCAGACGGAAGGTTTCTAGAGGGCGGAAATTGCTTCATATCCACCTTTTTCTTCTGCTGTTCGGACATTGCCTTTAACACAATAAACATATTTTTGAATTGAACACTTAATGAATTTTTTAAAAAACTGCTGAATTGGTTGGGGGCTGAAAGACAGAGATACCAAGAAAACCTGATAAGCTGCACACAGTTTTTTTCTTGCCTTTCAAGACCAAAGCCCCTTTTGAAAATACCAACGATGGTGTTCTTAGCCTAACCAACTCTGCAACAGCTCTTAGACCCCCCAAGAAATTCCTTCTTTCTGAAGGGACTGGTGGGAGTTGGAAGAGAAGTCTTCAACAAGCCTTGTTTCTGCAATAAATTTAAACAAGGGATGTTATCCAAATTTTGTAACATAAGTAAAAGGAAAATTCTCAGGTCACTGGAGATATCTCCATATTGAACCTGGTTTCAATTTTATCCTATTAAACGTAAATGAATCGACTACTTTTGGGACACAGATGATGTTATATAATGTACAAAATGCTCTGAGAACTCAATGCAAAAACCACTTATCTCAATTGTTTGTACCCTATTTTTTTTTAACCAAACACATGTATGCTTGCAAGGCCAGCCCGTGCTTAATGAAAACTTTGGAAAGACATTTTGCTTTGTGAGAATTTAAATTGATAGGCTGCCATGGAATTAGCTTTATTTTTGTGAGATTGCCTTATAATTATGAGGAATTGGCTCTACAGGGCTGCCTCAAGTGAAGCTGAGTTCTGCGAAAATAATTTTCTTAATGTTTGCATAGCATAGTTTTTAAGAAAAAAAAAAAACCAACAACAAAAACAAAAAGACCTTAAGATAGTTAAATGTATTTTGTTTCATGTTCTTATTCTAATGGTGCTTTTGGCTCAAAGCCCTTCATCACTACCATTTTATTTCCCTTTATATTTGATCCCATTTTCCCCGACCATAAAACACTCTGAGCACAATTGGATTCAGAGTTGGTCTGGCCCTACAGGGCAGTCACATCTGTGACTCCTCTCTCTATGTGCAGGGAGAGGAAAGGCAGAATGGAAGCAAAGGAGTCACTTTTCTGTCTGCAGGAATGAGTTCTGGGAATGCAATTTCAAACAAGAATCCTTTCTCGATGATTTTTCTAGAACACATCCTCCTCCCCATCCCTGGTCCTACTTTCTCTCAGTCTTCTAAAGACACTTTGTGTTTAAAATGCTAAATAAAATATTGTTGGAACATTTCTCTTTCAATCCTAGCATGGAATTTTGGCAAATTTGAGAAAATCAGGGAGTCAATATAGGAATCTCCAAGGGAAAACCAACAGAAACTCCTGGTAGTGGAGCCCCAGGCATGGACTTCAGACCCTACAGGGCCTTCCTGCCACTTTAATTCCCAGATCTATTTTCCCAGGGTTCTCTGCACCATCTTCATATCATTGGAAGGATCATCAGACGTTTTTATGAGTAAGGCTCAGACTTCACTACCTTCTTACAACTATTATAGGCTTTCAGAATATATATTGCATGCTAGTATCTATGTCCCCTTCTAACCCATATTTCCAGGCTGGTGGAAAGAAGAATACGGTAGGCAGCCTCTAACATGGCCCACAGTAATTCCTGCCTCCTGATTTTCACTTCCTTATGTAATTCCCCCTTTTGCACGTGGGTTGAACTTAGTGATTTGCAAATCCAATGTCACAGAAGTATTGGAATATGAGATATCACTTTCAAGATTAGGTTATGAGAGGACTGGCTCCCACACTGATTGTACTCTCTCTTGTTCTTTCATGGATGGCTCACCCAGGAGCCATGGCATGAGGCAGTCCTGTAGACAGACACATGTGGTAAGGGCCCAAAGCCTGCCCACAATCAAACCACCATGTGAGAGTGCTTAGAAGCAGATTGTATTAGGGGTCTGCAGAAACACAGAACCAATAGGATGTGTGTGTGTACACATACATATGTATATACATATGTGTATGAAGTGATTTATAATAAGGACTTACCTCACACAATTATGGAGGCTAAGAAGTCCCAAGATCTGCTTTTAGCAAGCTGGAGACCCAGGAAAACCAATGGCGTGGTTTTCGTCCAAGTCCAAAGACCTGAGAACCGAGAGAGTTGATGATGTTGACTACTAGTCCAAAATCTGACAGACTGACCCAAAAAGAGCCAATGTTTAAGTTCAAGTCTAAAGAGAGGAAAAGACTGCTGAGCCAGCTCGAGGCAGTGGGCAGGAAGTGTTCCACTTTACTTATGGGAGGGTCAGTCTTTTTGTTCTATTTAGGCCTTTAACTGATTGGATGAGGCCCACCTACATTACTCAGTCTACCTATTCAGATGTTAATCTCATATAAAAACACCTTCACACCCCCTGCTTGGTCTCTCTCTCCCTCTCTGTCAAATAAATAAATAAAATCTTTAAAAAAAAAAAAAAAAAAAAAGGCACCAGGGTGGCTCAGTCAGTTAGGCGTTCTGCCTTTGGCTCAGGTCATGATCCCAGCGGAGCCCCACATCAGGCTCCTTGCTCAGCGAGGAGTCTGCTTCTCCCTCTCCCTATGCCTGCCACTCCCCTGCTTAGGCTCTCTCTCCCTCTCTGCCAAATAAATAAGTAAAATCTTTAAAAAAATAATAAATAAATAATAAAAATAAAAAATAAAAACACCCTCACAGGCACATCCAGGATAATAATTGACCAAGTGGCAAGCATTGTGAGCCCCTGGCCCAGACAAGCTGACACACAAAACTAATCACTCCACCAATCCTTGTAATGTTTCAGGATGATAACAGTCCTAGTCAATAGCTTGATCACAACCTCCCGAGAGGCCTAGACCGTGTTGCAAAAAAATAACTTTTTTATTTAATGTGTGTCCCAAACATTGAATGGGACTGGTACTAAAAAATTATCCATTGTTCATCTGAAATTCCAATTTAACTGGGCACCTTGTTTTTCTTTTTTTTTTTTTCTTTGACAGAGAGAGAGACAGCGAGAGAGGGAACAGAAGCAGGGGGAGTGGGAGAGGGAGAAGCAGGCTCCCCGCGTAGCAGGGAGCCCGATGCGGGGGCTCGATCCCAGGACCCCGGGATCGTGACCTGAGCCGAAGGCAGACGCCCAACGACTGAGCCACCCAGGCGCCCCCACCTTGTTTTTCTATTTGCTGAATCTGATGACCTAGCACTGATGGGGAGACAGCAGCCAGCCTTTCTATTGGCTTTTCCTGACCCACAGAAACTGCAAGGTAACAGGTACTTGTTTTCAGACACTATGTTTTAGTCTGCTGCAGAGATAACTAATACAAAGGGGCATTTGTAACAGAAGTAACTGAACAAGGAGGAGTTAAAGAGGAACAAGTGTTGGTTATAGTACAGCAGAGCCAAATGTTGGTCCACATCTGTTGTGTCATGTTCTAGATTTGGTTGAAAAATGGCCCATTCACAGGGAGTGCCGTGTACCTGATATGGGTATGAGCTGTACGTAGCCAAGAATAACTGGGCTGCCATTGTCTGAGAGGTAAGAAACACTCTCAGGCCCAGGGGTGGTATAGAGGGCAGTGTTTCTCAAATTTTAATGTTATTTGAAACTCATGGTGATCTTACCAAAATGCAAGTTCTGATTCCATAGGTCTAGGGTGGGGTCTGAGCATCTGCTTACCTAACAAGCTCCCAGGTGATGCCGTTGCTGCTGGTTCCCAGATGACACCATCAGGGGCAAGGTGGTAGAACATTTCCCTTTAGAAAGGGTCCTGGCTGTGTGATAAGCCAGGTTGGTGGAAAGTATGATGCTTCTTTTAAAAGATTTTATTTATTTATTTGAGAGAGAGTGCACAAGCAGGATGAGGGGCAGAGGGAGAGGGAGAAGCAGACTCCTCGCTGAGCAGGGATCCTGATGCAGTGCTCGATCTCAGAACCCTTGAGATCATAACCTGAGCCAAAGGCAGCCTCCTAACCGACTGAGCCACCCAGGTGCCCCAGGTACGACGCTTTAGAGGAAGAGTATTCACTGTCAAATTTCTTTTTTTTTTAATTAATTATTTATTTGACAGAGAGAGAGAGACAGTGAGAGAGGGAACACAGCAAGGGGAGTGGGAGAGGGAGAAGCAGGTTTCCCCCTGAGCAAGGAGCCCAATGTGGGGCTCAATCCCAGGACCCTGGGCCACCCAGGTGCCTTTCACTGTCAAATTTCTTATTGTGGACTTCGACTATCTTAGGCTCTTAGGCTCTTGGGTGGAGGAAATGATAACAATTAGTTAAGAAGCACTTATTTCCATAATCTCATTCATATTTTACTTTTACATATTCAAAAGTGATTCTGCTGGGGTTGCAAATCAGAATTTCTGGGGTTGTGTGTGCGGTATGAAAAGAAAACAGAAGCTATGTCTTCTGTTTTCATTTTTTTTTTAGTCACAAACTTTAGCGAGTTTTGGAATCTTAATAGTATTAAAGAAGGACACTGGCTTCTTATTTTATAATTTAAGACAAATTTTCATTGCTACAAAAGCAGCATATATATATATATATCTGTGTGTGCATTGTAAAAAATTAAGCAAAACAAGAAAGTAGATACATTATATGCCCATAAATCAGAGATGAATCTTATTAACATCTTCATGCAATTACCAGATCTGTTAACGATTGCCACTTTTCCTTGTCAATTAATTTTCACCACGTCAAATATCCAGTCCATAGTCAAACTTTCCCCAGTTGTCCCAAAAGAGAACAGTAACATGAATTTTAAGACTAATTTTGAGAAATCCTCCAGAGATGGCCCCGACTCGGTCACTGGCATCGGAAGTCCATGTGGGACAGATATTTCAGTGTGTTGGAGGGGAGGGTAGGAGGAAGACTTGAGGACAGCTGCAGGGATGGGCCAACAGAGCTCAGCAGAGCCCACATGCATGCTTTCCTCCGCCACCTGCCTGACAATCAGACATCTGAATACAGACAACGTATCTTGGTTGGAGAGTTGGATGGGAAGCAGGGTACCAAGAGTGAGTTCAGCATATGAGAAGAGAAAATAATTAACCAAAATGTTCATAACTTTGAGAGGGAGACGTGCATCCACAGCCCAAGTGGGCAGTCATCATGCTGTCACAGCGACATGGCAAAACTTTTGGTCAAAGATATAGCAGGGCCAAAATATCCTCTGTGTCTTAAATTCTGCCACAGTTGCCATGACAACACTCTCCTGCATTTGGCCCAGGAAAAGATGACAGTGAGATGCAGAGCCTGTGTTTTTATTTCTTGGAAACTAATGAAGGCTGGGGCCTACGGGGAGCATACCTCTGGTCCTGCCATGGGCAGGAATCACGTGGAGAGATTGCCTGGGACCTTAGAAAGGCAGAGAGGGACTCTGGCTGAAAAATAAACCAGATATGGATTCGACTTTTTCATTCTGGGAGACAGGGAGCCTCAATTTAAGAGACAGGCAAGATTTCATAATGATCGGGAAGCTAGGTATTTCTGGAAATGTTCTACATGAGTCCTACAGTCCAATCAACTCCCATCACGTGTCTCATCTTGAAAAGGCACCTTCCCTGCCCCCAGTGGGCACTTTCCTGAGTCTTGGTGAGAGCATAGAAAGTAGCAAAAGTGTGTGAGCCTGGAGCTCTGGGGATCCTGAGGAACCCTGTCTGCGATGGAGGCCCCCCTCAGGCTTGATTGCAGCGGTGAATGCAGAACGGATCAGCTCATCCATTAACCTCACCCAGGTCCCGGTGTGTTAGCTTGGGTCAGGCGACTCCCCGCTTCCTGTGTCGTTTCCCACGTTTATTAAATGGGGACGTTACTGACTACCATTCAGCATTCTTTTGGTGAAGATTAAATCAGATGCTCCACAAAATCATCTAGCATTGTCCCTGGAATGTAGTTGGTATTCAGTAAATAATAGTTCCCTTTCTTTGCTTCCTGAGAGTAGAGCCCAGGGCTCGGTCAGCTTTTCTTGCCCCTGAGAAGCTACCACCATCTGCTCAATCTGCTCTGATTTTTCTCCTCTGAAGATCGATTTGAGGGCAGGATATGGTTTCCTCGGCTCCCTCCTAAAACATACCTCCAGATGAGCTCTAGGACTATGATTTCGAGGATTTTCTAATAATTATAATAAGGGGATAGAAAGAGACTTCCAAAAATTGCAAATGTTAAGGCATTTTGACTGGAATGACAAAGCTGGTTCCTTGGTCCTAACTGCCTTCTCAAATGGCGAAAGGAAAGAACATAGAACTTTCACCGTTGGGAGACTCACCACAGATTCTCCCTCCTGGCCCCTTGTATGGGTCATGGCATTATAGGAGCATAAGAAGGCACCTGCACCCAAGACAGATCTGGACTAAAGGCACAAACCGCAGAAACAACAGGTATCCACTTGCTCCAGGATGCGATGTTTAGTCCTGAACCTTCAATATTTATTTTCCAGGGATCCATCTATGGTAGATTTTATTGGAGGCCTGTGCTCCTGCCAGGGCTCCGTTACAGATGAAGTGTTCATCTCTGCCCCTCAACTTTGGTCTTAGACATGTGGCCAAGGGGATGTGGATAGAAGTGACAATGTGCCCATTTCCAGGCTAGCTAGGCTTTCAGAGGCCTCACATTTCTTCTTGTCCTCTTGGGCCTTTGTTGTCACCGTGAGAACGCGTCCCAGCCAGCTTGCTGGTCCCAGGAAGAGGACAGGACAATAGAACAGAGCTGACCCCTCACCGACCCACAGACCTGTGAGCCAGCCCAGGGCAGATGAGCCTGCTGCCCAGTCAAGCCCAGGCTGGATCCACTGATCCCCCAGCTGACCCCCAGTTGCAAGAGTGATAATAAATGGTTATTGTAGGTCACCGAGTTTGTCCTGCAACAGTAATTACCTGATCCACTGCCTCGCACAACAGTGATTGCTTTGGGTCATTTCCTCACAGAGGGAAAGAACCTTTTGATAACAGAAGCTCCAGTAAGGCCTAGACCAACCCCATTCAGTGGTGGGCGGACTCTTATTTTATACTGGGGAGAATTTCGCCAGTAACTAAAACCAGTATCTTCTTATGCTTATATATATATAGTGCCGTGACTGATAGAATACCTTGGCAAGAAGTCTTATATTTATTAGAGATTGTAGAATTCTTTGACTCTGAATAACATGGTAGGTATAGAACTCATAGCTCTCTCATAATTAAAAAAGCAGCATTTTAATGTGTATTTAAGGTTCAAGTTTGCTTTTGAATAAGTAAGGTACCTTGTATGTTGAAAGAGCAATACCTGCATTAGCAAATCACAGGCGATTTTGTTTTGCCCACCATGTGATTAAACCTGCTCCGGGGCTGGTTCTTCTGCCCCTGCCCTAGAGAAAATCCCCAAGAGGCGCTGAGCCTCAGGTCATAAAAGCACCTCAGTTCTCTTTAATCTCTCAATTTATCTCAATTCATTATTATCAGTGTATCTAGTCCAAGGTAGTCATCGAACTCTAAACTTCATCTAGAAGTTAAGCTTCCCAGTCTGCCCGTTGAGGAGGCCGGCTTCAGGCAGGTATGTCACAGCACAGGAGAGAGGTGTAATTAATTTCTTTATTTCCCTCACTGGCAATTTCCCGGCCCCTCCACCCATGGGGGCGGGGGTGCGAAGGAGAGAGGTAGAGCAGAAAATTCTTACTTCACTGATGCTGATCTTGCAGTGGTATTTTCTGGTTGTAGGAGATGGCCCCTCATGGTGCACTTTGCTGGAGTCCTGGCAGATACACTTCCGTAGGCCCCCCCCCACTGCCACCTGCAGGCCCCTGGCACAGTGATGACATGTGTCCCCTGCCCGGCACCCCCACCCTCTCGCTCAGGCCCCAGTTCTTCACTGAGGTTTCCTTTGGTTCTGTCATACAGACTATGTCAGCCAGCTGGAAATCCTGCAGATTTCTGTAGTGGGGATGGGACACTATCCCTCAGACTCAAGGGGCCACAGATCAAGGACTCCAATGGCCTCTCGAAGCTCAGTTTATCAGGAAAGGGAGAAACACCCACATTCCTCCTCTATGAGGGGCGGGAGTAGGACCCAGAGCATTGGATCTCTCCAAAGAAACCCTGTACCTAATCTTCAGCTTCTTCTGTGGCCTCTCAACCTCTTTGTAAACCAGGAGTGGGTGGTCAGCTATGGTCTCTCAATCTGTACTTAAGTGTCAGCTTGGGAGGCTGACAGCACACCTGACTCTGGAAGGTGAGAGAGTTGATACCAGTGGTTGTGGGGCTTCAGCCAAATCTAAGACAGAATCCCAACACTGCGTGCACATGCTCACACACACACACACACACACACTTTTTCATCTTCTGAGTAAGGTCAGCAGAAAGGGAAATGAGGGAAGACCATCATCTCATGATTTACTGAAATATTAAAGAGGCAACTATTAACCGCGTGTGATGGTCTCCCTACCTCCCCCAGCCCCCCATTCTCTCACTTACAATCTTTCACAGCCTCATTAACTTCCTGTTGCCATCCCCATACATGTTGGAAGATCATTGCTTTCTGAAAGGGAGAGGGTCTCATGCAAGACAAAGAACCAAAAAAAAAAAGAGAGAGAGAGAGAGAAGGAGGCAAGAAGGCAACTTTGCAATCATGCTTGAGTCCAGGGCATCCAGACAGGGCAGAGCTGTTCTTTAATCACCTCTCCAACCCACTGTATCCTCAGCTGCCACACTGTTCATTACAATTCAGAAAAAAATAAGCACTTCAAGACTTGAGTGTCTTCTGGAGATGTTAGGAAAGAGCTGGAAAACTCACATAGCCAGAGACACCAGACAACTCTTCCAGATGACAGGCACTACCAAGACAACTGGGCAATCCCACATGTGGAAAACATTTCACTCCCAGAAGATTGTTGGGATAACAGTTTTCAATGATTCATTAATAGTTAAAAGCATATGGCTCTTTCTTAGGCAACTGAACTGTTTCGCCTTTTGTTTTTCTTTAAGAAGCACAGATGACATTGATGGAGATGAAACATCTTGGTGATAGTGATCAGTGGCATTGTGGTGGCCTGTCCACTGACCACGGCCACCATACTGCTTAGCTGGTCTTCCAAGTGGCTGGCCATGAAAAAGAGTAGCCCTGACCTGTTTAAAGAAAAGGGCAAGGAGGTGAAGAGAATATGAGAAAAAATGAACAAGAAAAGACAAACAATGGCGGCAGAGACTCTTTCTCTCCCCATTCACTTTGGTGTTGCTTCTTCTCAAATAAGAAGAATTAGCAAATGGGGAGGAGAGGAGGCAGAGACAGGTACATCATCGGCTCAAAGCACCCAGGGAAAGAAAGCAATGAGACACTGAGGTAGAAGGAATTGAGGTGGGAAAGAAGGTTTAGGAAATTATCACCAATAAAGAACCTAAATTTTGTGAATAGAAAAAAAAAACCTTTGTATTATAAATATTATTTTGAACGGATATGTGCTGATATTTAGTTTCAATGATATTTAACTTGCAATTGTTTATAATTACAACAAATTAGAAACAAAGTGGCCCCAAATATTTTTAAATAGTTAAATAAATTATGGCCATCAAAACAATAGCATGATATGTAGCTATTACAAATTAAACATACAAATATACTTATTGACAAAGCAGGACATTCATACCATATGGGTAACTTTAAAAATGCAGATTAGAAAAAGTATAGGCAGTATGATCACAATTAAATTAAATAAGTTACATATATTCAGATATATATGAGCAGAAAAATGTCTGGAAGGATGTACACAAATTTGTTACAAGTAATTATGTTTGAATGTTGAAATTGTAAGTAATTTTAATTTTTCATGTTCTTCTTTAATATTTTTTATATATTATCCAATAAAAGTTATTTACATGCTTATCAGATAACTATAATATGTAAAATTCTTATAGAAATAGGAAATTTTAGGAGAGAAAGAAAAGCCACCAACCTATGAAGACGGTTAGCCCTGCAGCCAGAGCTGAGAGTTCACATGTATTAGTACGACTGTGAGACTCTAGCAAGACAGGAGGGCCTCTCACCCCCAAACAGGGAGAAGTGAGAAGGGTCTTTCTCTCTCTTTTTTTTTTTTTTTCTGTTTGCCTAAGTACTGAAACTAAAGAGAAGTCCAAGGAAGGAAAGATTCCATGTGTCTATATTCCTGCGTATACCATTTGTTATACACGTTATTCATGGTACTAGCTTACTATTTATGATAGCACAGGAGTGCAGTTAAGGAGCGCTAGGATCTCATAGAAACAGTAGTTGTCTAAGATCTAGGGGAGGTGGGTCCTGTTCCCAGCTCTGCCACCGAACTTGCTGGATCTCAGACAGTTTCAACGCAAGTCAATAAACATTGATTAGGTGCTTATTATGCGTCAAGTACAGAGTTCAACACTAACATACAAGATGAATTTGTTATAATTCCTACATCTGAATAACCCAAAGCCTAGCCAGGGAGACAAGCAAACAAACAAATGGGTATCAGACAATGTGGTACACATTATAGTAAAGATATGAATAAAATACCATGAGATCACAGTGACAGGGAGGACACATCTTCTATCAACATGGGTAGGGTTTGGGCATTAGAAAAAAGATAGTTTTTGAGTTGGGCCTCAAAAGACAAAGCAAGAAAGGGCATGCCAGGTGGGTCACTTTGCCTCTCTGGGCCTCAGAATCCTCACCCTTAAAATGAGGACTTGACTGGAACAATCTCCAGCATCTGCATTGCTCGGGAAAGACTGACTGACAGCCATCCTAACAAAAGCCCCAGCCTTGGTCATGTTGCTGATGCAGTCTGGAGCTCCTAATCAGTCTGTGTGTAAGACAGGGGTTGGGTTGCTGAAGTAGTTCCCCTAAGTTGGGAAATTGGATTAAAGCAATCACTTGTGTTAAGAAAATGTGTCCAAATTTGGCAATAAGGCCAAGAGGATGACTGCACACTTTCAATGCCTTACTGAAACATTGCTCCTCTGGCCCTGGAGGGGTTATGTAATTCTCTCGGAGACTGTACCTCTGTTGACATTTCTATTTACTATTGATTAGAGCCCAGACACTGTGAAGTTAAATGTTAACTTGTGGATTGGTGTCTGCTAGAAATGCAAATTACTTCTGTTCGGTAGAAGAGATGCCCCAAAGGTTACAGTTATATTGCCCTGTAGGATAGTAACCAGATTTGCCTCTAACTTATGCACACACACGTGCGCACACATACACACGTAGACACACAAGCATGTGCACACGTGCACATTTCCACGTGTGTCTTCCCTAATAGACTTCGTAAACTCCACTTCCTTAAATGTCTTTTGCAGCTTTATCTTTTTACTGGTTCCCTCAGTAATGAGCTAATACATTTTGACTCTTGTTCACTCTACGTTTGAATGAGTCATGTCTTTAAATTTTTGAAAATTACCCTTTGGCATATGAAAAATTTTTTTCGCCCTCACTGAGAATCAGTTGCAGAAATTTTGCTCTTTCCAGTATTTACTGCAGTTGCTGGCTGCTTTTTTTGTGTGGACTCTTCATCCACCTGCATTTAGTCTTTCTTGTACCAAGAGAGTATTTAGGGTTTATTCCTGTGATGCCTACCTTGTGACAGCGATCAAGGTGAAGTTAGCAGTCCACACATACACTCATGCATACATGCATGCACACACACCCATGTGCATACACACACATGCACACACAGACTGGTTTGCCAAGTTCCCATATCTATACTAAAAATGCAAGCACAATGAACAATAAAATGGCAGAGTTGAGACCTCGTTTCCATTATGAAGTTCTTATTAGCTATAGTACCAGTTAAATATGATCTAATAATGATGACCAGAGGGCGCCTGGGTGGCTCAGTTGGTTAAGCGACTGCCTTCAGCTCAGGTCATGATCCTGGAGTCCCGGGATCGAGTCCCGCATCGGGCTCCCTGCTCGGCAGGGAGCCTGCTTCTCCCTCTGACCCTCCCCCCTCTCGTGTGCTCTCTGTCTCTCTCATTCTCTCTGTCTCAAATAAATAAATAAAAAAAATCTAAAAAAAAAAAAAATGATGATCAGAAATGTTAATAATTGTTGAGGAGGGTGAATGATAAAAATGTGGGGTTTCATTATACTATTCTTTCCACTTTTATATATTTAAACATTTTTTCATAATTAAATGTTTTAAAATTTTGTTACATTGGCTAAAGGGAAGAAGACGTTATCAAGAACGTTATTTGAAATATAGATGTATGTCCAGTATCATTAACACTAAATTTCTAAGTGTTTATTGAGTCTTGGGAAATAAACTAACGAAAGCATGAAGACTTCAGAAGTAGTAACACTTCAAAATTTTGTGTATTTCATCTTTATATGATCATATTCAATTTCTATATTTCTAGGTATGTTTTGTAATACTGTACTACATATATGTCAATACTATAGACAGGGGAATGATTAATATATAACTACATATATGTGTAATGGGAGTGGAGACCTCAACATTTTTATTGATGGGAATACACAAGCAAAACTTTGGGTGCTCAGTGTGCTTAAAAAAATAAGAGGAGAAAAAAAATAAGAGGAGAAAGTGTATAATATGTAAATATGGAGAATACTAATAAAGATATTAAGGTTCAAATGGGGGGGATAGGGAATATCTACAAGGTTAATGCATACATGCATTACTTGTATACACAAACATTATGTGCAAAGTTGGTAAAGCTCTTTGAAATCCTTTGGGATGAAAAACACATAAAACAATATATTATTAATATTACTATTATGTTGCATGCTTGTTTTCTATGTAACGCTGCCAGAGGAGTCTTTTAATGGTCTCATTTTTTATGCAACTTATACCAGTCTCTATTGAAAAGACTTACATTAATCTAAATTATTGAGATGAATTTTAATTTGGTTGGACAATACTAAAGCTTGGAATGACTAAAGAGTAAAAAAAAAAAAAATCAGCTCAGCATGCTGAAAAATAAACATTAAATGACATGAGACAATGGAGAACATATTTTTCTTACTCCCACACACTCGTTCCATGAATCGGCAGTGTACAGAGGTCCTACAACAAGGCTCTTCAAGTGTGGTGGAAGGGCTAATGTGAGGCTGGAAGATCCTATATTTTTATCTTTCTGTGGCAATGGTTATGTATTTGGGGCGGGGAGCATGACTGAATAATTTTACTTTGTAGCCTTAAATAAAAGCCAGGAAAACAAGAGACATCAAGAGACCAGCGAGATTTGTTGTGCTGATTTCATTGCGGTGACTTGATTTTTTTAAATTAGTTGGCCAAGTGGAAAGAAATGGATTAAGGGGTTGCTGTGCCCTGTGAATTGTCTGTGGCTCACAAAAGTAGAACCATGGTTGTAGGAACTATGTTTTAATGTTGTTGCTCTGCTTTCATTCCATATTCATTAGTTTTTGACGAACTCTCAAGCCATACTCTTGGCCCCAGAAGATGAAGACATTACCTTATTAAAAGAGGTCAGAGCACAAGAGACCACAGACCATTCACTATTGGGTGCCTACAACTTCTGTCCTGACATCCCATGCCTTCCCCTCTTCTGAACCCACCCCACTTCCCAGCGCTGCCCCTCCTGTAATACACAAGCTGGATAGTTGTCTCCATCCAGGTGGGGGAGCAATTCTTGTTTCTCAACAAGCACCATGATTGACTAAAAAGCCCAACCCTGGGGACCAAGTACCCAGAGGGGGTTTGCTCTGGCTTTAGCAATATCTTATCAGACTGTTAGGGGCTTGAAGTCTCCCACCTACAAGATAGGCTTACTTTCCCAAGTGGCGAAGCAAGGCAAGAGTATGTCATAGAAGTCAGAGAACCTGACCTGCTTGTGAAATCTGCCTGTGCTAAAGTCACAATTTCACCCAGAATAAGTGGTCAGAACTTGGGCACGTTCCCTAACTGCTAAGAGTCTCAGTTTTCTCTCTGGAAAACAAGGATGCTCATCGTACTCACACCACAGACTTGCTGGATGGTTAAATAAACTACTCTTTGCGAGGCACCTGGAGCAGTGCTTATGTCTGAGGTAAGTACTCAATAAACGGTAGTCATTTTCACATAACAAACAACAAACTTATAGTACAAATTGCCCAAATCCAAAGAACCCCGCATATAATTTGAAATTACACAATTGTCTTAGCTTTCTATTGCTGCTATAACAAATGATCACAAACTGAGTGGCTTGAAACAATAAAAGTGTATTATCTTACAATTCTTTGGGTTTAGAAATCTAACATGGGCTTCACTGGCCGAAATCCAGGTGTCCGCCATGTCTCTTGCTGAAGACTCTAGGGAAGGATTCATTTCTTTGCCTTTTCCAGCTTCTAAAGGCTGCCCACGTGCCTTGGCTCTTAGCTCCCTTCCTCCATCTCCAAGCCATCAACAGAGGGTTGAGAGTTCCTCTCATGGCTTGACTCTGACCTCCTCTCCTGCCTCCCTCTTCCACTTTTAAGGATCTTTGCGATTACACTGGGCTTATCCAAATAATCCAGGATAATCTCCCTATTTTAAGGTCAGGTGATTGGCATTACTTCCATCTTTGAACTTTATTCCCTTTTGTCTTGTCACCTAACACATTCACCGGCTGCGGGGGGGGGGGGGGGGGCATACTTTTGCCTACAGAACCCTCCTGTCCCCAGAGCAATATAAATAGGTTCATTTTTATCACCACTGAGCACAAGAGTTACTATCTTTCCCCTAAGAGTCAGTGAGCACTGTAAAACTTCTCGCCAGTATTCACGGGAAGCATTTGCAGAGAAGATTCGATCTGAGAAGTGTCACCTTTCAAGCACTTTATGGATTTCTGCATGGCAAAATTAGAAACCAAAATAACAGAAAAGAGCTATGAAAGATGAAGTCTGCATTTTAAGGCTGAACGTTGAGTCACTGCAGATTCAAGACCAAGAATGCCTTAGGATTCACAGAAGCAGAAGGAAACGACCAGTGTAACTATTTTACTGTGGGGCGTTGACTGCTTCAGCCAACACAGAACCAACCAGAAAACCAAAGAGGAGGAGGAATCAGACCATACCAGGACCTGCCGGGGGTTCCCCAAGGCCCTATGAGGAGGTGTTGGTGGTAATGCCTTGTTCTTGCCTGGTAAACGCAGTGAAACATATTCCCTGAGGTATTACTTAGGGAGCTGAGCTGCAGATGTAACTGGATACAATGGGAGAGCTGATATTCAGCACACATTTCTACTTAAATAAACCCTAGTTGCTATCAATAGTTTTTCCCACAATGTGCATTTCACATAGAGGTTTGACTCTAGAAATTAACTGCGGCCCGAATTATCTTTGAAAACCCATTCAACAGATTTGAATTCACCAGGACATTGACCCATCGGTGTTCAAAAACCCAGAAGTAAGTTATATTGTTTCTCTTTGCCTTTTGGCTATAGCTTCCCTTCCTCTGGGAGGCTAAAGACCAAGATGTAATTTGATTAGGGGTAATTCTCTCAGAGCAAACAATGGAAATATTTTCCCATGTTGCTTAATTGGAGGGGTTGATTTTATATTAGTTAAATGTGTGCATGATAAGAGTTTATTATACTCAAACATTATCAATTATTTCTTCTGATATATCTTAATGTACTTATAGAAAGGTATTCTATTAGATGAATCTGAATAAATTTGGAATCAAGAATCTGATTCAGGAAGATGGCAGAAGAGTAGGAGACCTGGATTTCGTCTCCTCTCAGGAATTCAGCTGGATAGGGATCAAACCATTCTGAACACCTACAAACCCAACAGGAGATCAAAGAAAGGAATAGCAACAACTCTCTGAACAGAAAAGCGACCACTTTCTGGAAGGTAGGACGTGCGGAGAAGTAAATCCGAGGCGATATTCGGGAGGATAGACAGCGGGGGAGGGGCCTCCGTCAGCCGCTTCTGGCAAGTGATAGAGCCGCGGAGCACAAAATCGGAACTTTTAAAAGTCTGCTCTGCTGAGGGACGTCACTCTGGTGGCTAAGCGGGGGGTGGAACCCTCCGGGACAGTGTGGTCTCAGGACCCTCGGGGTCACAGAAAGACCGGGGGTGCCTGAGTGTGGCAGAGCTCCCAGGTATCAGAGCAGGGAAGCCAGCTGCAGAGACTGAGCCGAGGCACGGGCTTTCAGCTCGGGGTTGCCATAAACCCTGATCCGTGGCACCGTCGGGCCCCTGCTCCTCCAGCAGGGACCCAACAAGCGGCAGATCCAGGGAGACTCACCTTCCTCCCCCGGGAGGAGCCGCGCGGGAGTGCACCACAGGGATCTGCTGGGTTTGGAGACTCCACCTGGGGTCGGGTGCCAGAGATAGAAACGTGTGGTCACAGGCCGGGTGAGCACGGAGTGCGACCGGAGACCGGGGAGACGGGAGTGACTGACGGCTTTTCTCTGGGGGCTCACTGAGGAGCGGGGCCCCGAGTTCTCAGCTCCTCCAGGGCGCAGATTGGGAGGCCGCCATTTTCACTCTCTGCCTCCAAAGCTGCACGGAAAGCTCGCAGGGAACAAAAGCCCCGGAGAGCAAACCTGAGCAGATTACTTAGCCGGGAGGGGGCAAGGGCGGGGCAATTCCACCTCCAGCAGAGACATTTGGAAACCACGGCAACAGGCCCCTCCCCAGAAGGTCAGCGAGAACAGCCGGCCAAGACCAAGTTTACCGATCAATGAGAATGGCAGAACTCCAGCGCTAGGGGACTACTGCACATAGAATTCACGGCTTTTTTACCATGATTCTTTAGTATTTCAAAGTTAATTTTTTTTAACTGTCTTTTCTTTTTTTTTCCTTTTGAATTTTTCTTTTTCCCTTCTTCAACCAACATCTTATCAATCCCTTTTTTTAAAAAAAACATTTTTATTTTTCCATTTTTAGAGTCATATCCTATCCCTTCAGAGTAGTTACCCGTATTTTTGGCTTATATATATAAGTTGTTCTCTCTTTAAAATTTTGAGATAGTTTCTTCTAACAGATTAAAATATACCCTAAATCTCTAGTATATGGTGTTTTCTATTCCCCTGCCTGATCACATCCTCTCCCTTTTTTTTTCCTTTTTCTTTTTTTAAATCCTCTTCTTTCTTTTTTCAAACAACTTCTTATCAATTCCTTTTATAAAATTTTTTATAATTTCCATCTTTACAGTCATATTCCATCCCTTCATCATATCAACCCTTATTTTTGTACATATATAAGTTTTTCTTTCTTTAAAATTTTGGGAGGCACTTTCTTCTAAAAGACCAAAATACACCCCAAATCTAGTGTGTGGCACTGATCTATATACGAGCCTGATCATATTTGATCACATTCTGTTTTTTTTGTTGTTGTTGTTGTTTTGTTTTGTTTGTTTTTGTTTTTATCTTTATCTTTTTCTTTTTCTTTTTTTTCCTTCTCTTTTTTCTCTCTTTCCCTTTCTTTTCCCACTGCTTCAGGTCTTTTCTGATTTTCTAAACAAATCTAAACAAATATACTCTAAACGTATATTTTCTGGGGACATTGTTACTCTGCTAGCATTTTGTTCTCTCATTAATCTATTCTCCTCTGCACAAAATGACAAGACGGAAAAAATCACCTCAACAAAAAGAACAAGAGGTAGTACCGAATGCCAGGTACCTACTCAATACAGACATTAGTACGATGTCAGATCTAGAGTTCAGAATCATCACTTTAAAGATACTAGCTGGGCTTGAAAAAAATATGGAAGTTATTAGAGAAACCCTTTCGGGAGAAGTAAAAGAACTAAAATCCAACCAAGTAGAAATCAAAAAGGCTATTAATGAGGTGCAATCAAAAATGGAGGCTCAAACTGCTAGGATAAATGAGGCAGAAGAGAGAATTAGTGATATAGAAGACCAAATGAAGGAAAATAAAGAAGCTGAGAAAAAGAGAGATAAACAACTACTGGATCACGAGGGCAGAATTCGAGAGATTAGTGATACCATAAGATGAAACAACATTAGAATAATTGGGATCCCAGAAGAAGAAAAAAGAGAGAGAGGGGCAGAAGGTATAATGGAGCAAATTATAGCAGAGAACTTCCCTAATTTGGGGAAGGAAATAGGCATGAAAATCCAGGAAGCACAGAGAACCCCTCTCAAAATCAATAAAAATAGGTCAACACCCCGACATCTAATAGTAAAACTTATGAATCTCATAGACAAAGAGAAAATCCTGAAAGCAGCTCGGGAGAAGAGATATGTAACCTACAAGGGCAGAAACATTAGATTGGCAACAGACCTATCCACAGAGACCTGGCAGGCCAGAAAGGACTGGCAGGATATATTCAGAGCACTAAATGAAAAAAGTATTCAGCCAAGAATACTCTATCCAGCTAGGCTGTCATTGAAAATTGAAGGAGAGATAAAAAGCTTCCAGGACAAACAAAAACTAAAGGAATTTGCAAACACAAAACCAGCCCTACAGGAAATCTTGAAAGGGGTCCTCTAAGCAAAGAGAGAGCCTAAAAGCAACATAGACCAGAAAGGAACACAGAAAATATACGGTAACAGTCACCTTACAGGCAATACAATGGCACTAAATTCCTATCTTTCAATAGTTACCCTGAATGTAAATGGGCTAAATGCCCCAATCAAAAGACACAGGCTATCAGACTGGATTAAAAAACAAGACCCATCAATATGCTGTCTGCAAGAGACTCATTTTAGAACCAAAGACACCCCCAGATTGAAAGTGAGGGGGTGGAAAACCATTTACCATGCTAATGGACACCAAAAGAAAGCTGGGGTGTCAATCCTTATATCAGACAAATTAGATTTTAAACCAAAGACTGTAATAAAAGATGAGGAAGGACATTATATCCTACTTAAAGGATCTATCCAATAAGAAGATCTAACAATTGTAAATATCTATGCCCCTAAAATGGGAGCAGCCAATTATATAAGGCAATTAATAACAAAAGCAAAGAAACACATCGACAACAATACAATAATAGTGGGGGACTTTAACACCCCCCTCACTGAAATGGACAGATCGTCTAAGCAAAAGATCAACAAGGAAATAAAGACTTTAAATGACACACTGGACCAAATGGACTTCACAGACATATTCAGAACATTCCACCCCAAAGCAACGGAATACACATTCTTCTCTAGTGCCCATGGAACATTCTCCAGAATAGATCACATCCTAGGTCATAAATCAGGTCTCAACCGGTACCAAAAGATTGGGATCATTCCCTGCCTATTTTCAGACCGCAATGCTTTGAAACTAGAACTCAATCACAAGAGGAGAGTAGGAAAGAACTCAAATACATGGAGGCTAAAGAGCATCCTACTGAAGAATGAATGGGTCAACCAGGAAATTAAAGAAGAATTAAAAAAATACATGGAAACCAATGAAAATGAAAACACAACTGTTCAAAATCTTTGGGATGCAGCAAAGGCAGTCCTAAGAGGAAAGTATATAGCAATACAAGCCTTTCTCAAGAAACAAGAAAGGTCTCAAGTACACAACCTAACCCTACACCTAAAGGAGCTGGAGGAAGAACAGCAAATAAAGCCTAAACCCAGCAGGAGAAGAGAAATCATAAAGGTCAGAGCAGAAATCAATGAAATAGAAACTAAAAGAACTGTAGAACAGATCAACGAAACTAGGAGCTGGTTCTTTGAAAGAATTAACAAGATTGATAAACCCCTGGCCAGACTTATCAAAAAGAGAAGAGAAATGACCCAAATCAACAAAATCATGAATGAAAGAGGGGAGATCACAACCAACACCAAAGAAATACAAACAGTTATAAGAACATATTACAAGCAACTCTATGCCAGCAAATTAGATAACCTGGAAGAAATGGAGGCATTCCTAGAGATGTATCAACTACCAAAACTGAACCAGGATGAAATAGAAAACCTGAACAGACCTATAACCACTAAGGAAATTGAAGCAGTCATCAAAAATCTCCCAAAAAACAAAAGCCCAGGGCCAGATGGCTTCCCAGGGGAATTCTACCAAACATTTCAAGAAGAATGAATACCTATTCTTCTGAAACTGTTCCAAAAAACAGAAATGGAAGGAAAACTTCCAAACTCATTTTATGAGGCCAGCATTACCTTGATCCCAAAACCAGACAAAGATCCCACCAAAAAGGAGAATTACAGACCAATATCCCTGATGAACATGGAGGCAAAAATTCTCACCAAAATACTAGCCAATAGGATCCAACAGTACATTAAAAGGATTATTCACCATGACCAAGTGGGATTTATCCCTGGGCTGCAAGGTTGGTTCAACATCCGCAAATCAATCCATGTGATACAATACATTAACAAAAGAAAGAACAAGAATCATATGATCCTCTCAATAGATGCAGAAAAAGCTTTTGACAAAGTACAGCATCCTTTCTTGATCAAAACTCTTCAGAGTATAGGGATTGAGGGTACATACCTCAATATCATAAAAGCCATCTATGAAAAACCTACAGCGAATATCATTCTCAATGGGGAAAAACTGAGAGCTTTCCCCCTAAGGTCAGGAACGCGGCAGGGATGTCCACTATCACCACTGCTATTCAACATAGTATTGGAAGTCCTAGCCACAGCAATCAGACAACAAAAAGAAATCAAAGGCATCCAAATTGGCAAAGAAGAAGTCAAACTCTCACTCTTTGCAGATGATATGATACTTTATGTGGAAAACCCAAAAGACTCCACCCCAAAACTGCTAGAACTCATACAGGAATTCAGTCAAGTGGCAGGATATAAAATCAGTGCACAGAAGTCAGCGGCATTCCTATACACCAACAACAAGACAGAAGAAAGAGAAATTAAGGAGTCGATCCCATTTACAATTGCACCCAAAATCATAAGATACCTAGGAATAAATCTAACCAAAGAGACAAAGGATCTGTACTCAGAAAACTATAAAATACTCATGAAAGAAATTGAGGAAGACACAAAGAAATGGAAAAACGTTCCATGCTCATGGATTGGAAGAACAAATATGGTGAAGATGTCAATGCTACCTAGAGCAATCTACACATTCAATGCAATCCCCATCAAAATACCATCCACTTTTTTCAAAGAAATGGAACAAATAATCCTCAAATTTGTATGGAACCAGAAAAGACCCCGAATAGCCAGAGGAATGTTGAAAAAGAAAAGCAAAGCCCGCGGCATCAGAATTCCGGACTTCCAGCTCTATTACAAAGCTGTCATCATCAAGACAGCATGGTACTGGCACAAAAACAGACACATAGATCAATGGAACAGAATAGAGAGCCCAGAAATGGACCCTCAACTCTATGGTCAACTCATCTTTGACAAAGCAGGAAAGAATGTCCAATGGAACAAAGACAGTCTCTTCAACAAATGATGTTGGGAAAATTGGATAGCCACATGCAGAAGAATGAAACTGGACCATTTCCTTACACCACACACAAAAATAGACTCAAAATGGTTGAAAGACCTCAATGTGAGACAGGAGTCCAACAAAATCCTAAAGGAGAACACAGGCAGCAACCTCTTTGACCTCAGCCGAAGCAACTTCTTCCTAGAAACATCACCAAAGGCAAGGGAAGCAAGGGCAAAAATGAACTATTGGGACTTCATCAAGATAAAAAGCTTTTGCAAAGCAAAGGAAACAGTCAACAAAACCAAAAGACAACCGACAGAATGGGAGAAGATATTTGCAAATGACATATCAGATAAAGGGCTAGTATCCAAAATCTATAAAGAACTCATCAAACTCAACACCCAAAGAACAAAGAATCCAATCAAGAAATGGGCAGAAGACATGAACAGACATTTTTCCAAAGAACACATCCAAATGGCCAACAGACACATGAAAAAGTGCTCAATATCGCTCGGCATCAGGGAAATCCAAATCAAAACCTCAATGAGATACCACCTCACACCAGTCAGAATGGCTAAAATTAACAAGTCAGGAAAGGACAGATGTTGGCAGGGATGCGGAGAAAGGGGAACCCTCCTACACTGTTGGTGGGAATGCAAGCTGGTGCAGCCACTCTGGAAAACAGTATGGAGGTTCCTCAAAAAGTTGAAAATAGAGCTACCATATGATCCAGCAATTGCACTACTGGGTATTTACCCCAAAGATACAAAAGTAGGGATCCGAAGGGGTACGTGCACCCCGATGTTTATAGCAGCAATGTCCACAATAGCCAAACTGTGGAAAGAGCCAAGATGTCCATTGACAGATGAATGGATAAAGAAGAAGTGGTATATATATACAATGGAATATTATGCAGCCATCAAAAGGAATGAGATCTTGCCATTTGCAACGACGTGGTTAGAACTAGAGGGTATTATGTTGAGTGAAATAAGTCAAACAGAGAAAGACATGTATCATATGATCTCACTGATATGAGGAATTCTTAATTGTAGGAAACAAACTGAGGGTTGCTGGAGTGGGGGATGGGGTGGGAGGGATGGCGTGACTGGGTCATAGACACTGGGGAGGGTATGTGCTCTGGTAAGCGCTGTGAATTGTGCAAGACTGTTGAATCTCAGATCTGTACCTCTGAAACAAATAATGCAATATATGTTAAGAAAAAAAAGAAGAAGAAGAAGGTAGCAGGAGGGGAAGAATGAAGCGGGGGAAATCGCGGAGGGGTAGACAAACCATGAGAGACGATGGACTCTGAAAAACAAACAGGGTTCTAGAGGGGAGGGGGGTGGGAGGATGGGTTAGCCTGGTGGTGGGTATTGAGGAGGGCACATTCTGCATGGAGCACTGGGTGTTATGCACAAACAATGAATCATGGAACACTTCATCTAAAATTAATGATGTCATGTATGGGGATTAACATAAGAATAATAAAAAAAAAAGAATCTGATTCAGGATGGGCAGATTATCTGGAAGCCTTCTTTATGGGATGGAGTCCAACCAGGATGGTCCCTGTCCTAGGGGTCTACCCCTGAGTCTAAATGAGCCAGTGAGAGCAGATGTTCAAAGAGTTGCTAGGTCTCTACAGAGACCACCACTCTGACGACACATTCCAACCTCTGCATGGTCCAAGTGTGTCTCCAATAACCGTAACGATGCTTCTCATTGATATGGTGACTGTCAGTTTTACAAGCATCTCACATTTCTGACTTCAAAAAAAAAACATTTTTCTTGGTGTATTAGTACATTCGGAAAATAAACCCCTCCTCATTTCACTCCCTTTATGCCAAAAGTAACAAATACAGAAGGAACTGAGGTTTGGGTTTCCGGGGTTGTGCCATTGGTAAGGAAAGGTTTCTGAGCACGAAGTCAACGGAGCTGGCTGCCAACGGTTAACTTAGGCATCTTTTATAACTGCCTTGTGTTTTCTTTCTAACTTCAGGCAAGGGGACTCGAAGCCCAATTTGGGAAAATTCTTTCTTCCTGAAGCTCCTAACCGCTCCCACAATCATTATAAGTCCGAGGAATAAGACAACAGATTTTTCTGTTTGCCATGAACCTTGCTTTTTGCTTCTGCAAATTAACAAAAGTAGTAATACTTTTAGAAGATAAGCAAGATTTCTGTTGTCAATGCTACAGTTCAAGAGAATTGTCTTCAGGGTACAAAAATGCCTCTCTGAGGAGAACAGGGGCTAAGGTTTCTCCAAGAGGCAGGAAAACAAGAGTTTGTTGTCTCTCTTTGCTATGTCATAAATTAAGAAGGAGATCAATTCTGCCATTTCAATTTGTGTCAGCCTGAAGGTCAAGCAGAAGCACATAGTAAATTCTGTTTCTGGCTCAGGGGGATTGCAAATAAAACTGACACCACCCCCGCCATTATGAAAACCTTCGTTTCGATCCCAACTACCCAAGAAAGTCTTCCCCAGCCATTAGAAGATTATTCTCCTGGGTCGAAGGTTTGCCTCTGCTCAACAGGAGGCAACAAACTCATGGTTATTTATTCTATCCAAAATTCTGGATCTATTTCTACATCCTCAACTATTTAATCTCAGAAAGGTTGTTCAGATTCTCCCCGTGGCATCTCATGTAAAGCAGCTACCACCACTTGGGAACATGTCATGAAACCCTCGGAGGATGAGGCAAAGCCAGTTTTATTTCATTGCAACATGTCAGGGCAGAAAAAAATGCCACACCACACGTGAACATGTTAGCCCCACCATCAGGGACATAGCTACCTGAAATGTTTCAACCTTGCAGACTTGCAGGTTTGGCTTAATTGCAACCATGTTGAGAGAGAGGGCGAGGATGGAAAGGAACAATAATAATTCATTGTTGTCAGATAGTCCCAACATTACATTAGATGTGTCTTCAAGGAGCTAAACCACAATCAAAGAAAAATTCTAAATGGCTATTAAGCGCTAGGATGGTGATGAAAAGGGAGAGTATCACAGACGTTGTCATTTCCCTCTCTGCTCCCCCTTACCCACCAGTGCGCTATCTTCCAGCTGCGGTGAGCAACGCCCTTCTCGGGAAATCACTGAGGCTCCCCACCCCACCTCCTCAGGCAGAGACTCAGTGGGAAGGGTTTACAAAGTGCTGACCCCGTGCCTCAGGTGAGACCAGCTCCCTGGTTTCTCATTGTATGCCTCCATATCCTATTTGCGAACATTCCTGTTCTGGACATGGTAGGCTTCTCCGGGAGGGATTAAATGTATGCATGTGTGTGTCATTGTTTTCTTCTTTTTGATAAGACAAACCGGAGCCCGCTCCACAGGGACAGTGCATAGCCTGCAGACACTGGGTGTGGTCTGCCTTGCAAAGAGTAGTGGACACTCTCCATGTCCCACCCAAATCGCCTCAGCCCTTGCAGAACACATCTGCAAACTTCGCCTCCCATGCCAGGGGCTCCTCGCCTCTCTCTGCCTGAGGGTGTCCTCTCACGGCCAGTGAGCCCTCTGCCCAGGCAGGGCTGGCCAGAATTAAGGGATGTTAGTTGGTGGATCGGTATCCCAGCTTCCTCATGCCTGAGTGCAACAGTTCTGAGGTGGCTCGGCAGTTTCTCAGAGGGTCCTCGATCAGGTTGAGCCCCAGTTGCCCTTACTGGTTACTTGTTTATTAACACATGTTTTATATCTTTCCTCTGTTCTCTGGCTCCCTTCCCAACCGTGCTTCCTAGAATCCCCTCCCAAATGTTTATCTTGCACATTTCTCATCTTGTGGTCTGCCTGGGGGAAAGTCAGATTAGAACAGAAGGGTAGGTGCAGAGGCTATGGCCTGATGACCCTGGAGAAGGGATGGCCCCTCCCAGAGAGATAGTGTTGGCTATGGATGGGGTGAGACAAGGCACTGGTTCCAATGGCTGGATTCCAGAACCACCCTTATCCCATACTCCTCATGCACACTTGCTCCTTGGGACCTATCTATACAGGAGAACGGAGAGAGGTGATGGCAAAGTGATTTGGGGGTTTAGAGGTGGGTGTGCAATACTTAAAATAAATAGCACTGTTTGTCTACCTGAGGAGCCAACTGTCCTCTCTTGGAGAAACTTCACTGCCATCATATTACTGAAAAGCTTCTGGTCTACCCCTGGAAAGACACTCTCCCTCAGACACTCCTTGGACATCTCATATCCTTCCAGGATGTAGGTTCTTTGGAGGCTCTGGCCCAGCACCTGGATCTCCACAGTCTCAAGCCAGCCAGGAGCAGAGGTTTAGAAGATCTTAAGCCAAATATTACAGACAATGCAGCCAGGAACTTTTCCACAGGGGCACTCTGGAGCAGGAGATCAGTGAGGATTAATTACCATGAGGGGGACATTCTCTGAGCACCTGGACCCTTTGGGAAGCTAAGGACTTTGCCTGCACTTTAGGTATGGCTCACAGAGGCCCCTTTCGGCTAAGTAGCTGCAGCCCTACATTACAGTTGGCACAGCGATATAGAACCAAGGAAGCCCAGCCTTCTCCCCTACAGACGCTCATAGAGCCCCAGTCAGGCAAGGGTACACCTGGAGCCTCAAGGAATCAGCATCTTTACTTCTTCTGGGGTGGCTGTTCAGGCAACACACTCACGGAAGGATCGGGGTTGAGTCGTTTGCACCCTAACTTGAGAAGGGCATGTCTGTTACATTAATTTTTCCTCATTTCCTTGATATTTGGAGTCAGACAAAACCTGCTAAGCCATGTTTGAAACTTCTGACTAAGAACCACAGCAAATATACAGAGGTAAATATGCAGTGACTTAAGCTGGCTCAGAAAACATTAATAGTTTAAAAGAAACTACAGTCTGAATTTTAAATATCAGAAACTGATTTTTTTCCCATACCATATTTCCAAAAACACTCGTCTGAAACTCAAACCACAGAGGAAATATGATATGACCAAAGCTTCTAGAAGGAGAAAGGATGAGGCAAGGGTGCAGCTGAGAATGGACACCATCAGCTCTGCTGAGTCGATTAAGAACACTTTACACACATGGCAAAGTGCTCTGAGCAACACACCCTGAGCCTTCCACATCACAACCAAAACCCACATGAAAGGCTATAAACAACCATTGTCAGATGGCTCCACCAGACCCACACAGCCATCTTCAGAAACCTGGAGTGATCTTTTTCATTTTCCAGGGATCAGTCAGTCCCTACAGTTACTACACTCTATGGAACGCGAAAGGTACGTTGATGGACACAGCACCTTCCTGAAACTACCATCCCAGGCCAATAGGGAACTTCTTCTGAATTGGACCAGAGAGCCACTTTGTCACAGGGAGGGTGCAGTTTTCAGTCCTGACCCTTTATCTCTACAGAAAATTTAAGACCTAATTTCAGCACTTATCCATGAGAAGTTCTACTACTGAACTAAAGCCCCAGAAGTCTTGACACAGATTGTAAGCAGAAATGAGATTAGTGTGGAGAGCAGACCTGGGAGCTATGGGGTAGAGGATGCCTCTAAACTGAATTTGGTGATTGCAGGTTAGGAGCTCCTTATCCCATTTCTCTTCCTATGACTTCACTGTCAATTACCACCACGGGCTGGGCTTACACCATCTTGCTCATCCTTTTCCCCATTGTATGTGTCACTCCTCCATCTTAATAACATGGACATCCTCCCTCATGACCTGAGGCTGCATGGATTTGGAGGACCCTTGGCAGGGTGTGGGTGTTCACACAAAATGAAAAATTGCTAAGACCAACGACCAATATTATCATTTTATCCATATAACTGGTTTCTCCCATGTCTTAGTTTGGAATGTAAGGAACATCCCCAGCTTGAGAACACCTCCTACCTGAATTTTCAAGAGGTCTAATCCTCAAGAAGATTGCCCCTCTCTATCTCTGTTAGATGCAAGATTCGGGCAGTGTCTGAAGGGCCGGTGCTGGTTGCTTTATCGTCACGACTGAGGCCAGAGCTTAGACACGTTCCCACATGAGGAACTCCATTGAAACGTCTGGAGGTTAGCTGCTTTGGATCTTTGGTTATATGACTATTACAGTACAGATATCCACACTGCTATTTTCCCCTTTGGATGGCCAAGTGGGTAAGGGCTCCCTAAGTTAGCCAAATATTGGACACCACCCCCCCATCTGCTTTCCCTGAGTCTAGGTGTATCTGTTATCTATTGCAGTGTTACAAACTCCCCACAATTCAGTAGCTTGGAATAACCATTTGTTTTTGTCTGTAAGTGCATGAGTTAGTTGTGTGGTCTGGGCCAGACTCCGCCCATCTTGGCCAGGCTCGCTCATGTGCCTGCAGTCACCGGGCGGGTCTTCTGGGGGCTGATGGCCTGGGATGACCTCACCATTGACTGTCTGATAGCTGGAGTGACAGTGGTGACTGAGTCACGTGTCCCATGTCCCTCAACAGGCTAGCCTAAGCTTGTTCATATGCCAGTGGCAGCATTCCAAATGAAAGTTTTGGGGTGGTTTCTTGTGTAGCAAGAACACAGAGATCTACACCCATATTTCCAACCATATTAAAGAAAATAAACAGAATTTTTTCCCCTTATCAATACATTTCTTCTCTGTCACCATCTTTTGAATCTAGCAGATTTAATGATAAGGTAAGGGATAGAAGCTCTTGGCACATTTTCCCTTCTCCTCTCCCTCTCGGACCACAAAGCCATGGAGGTTTGCTTTCTCTTGCAGCTAAGACACAGTCCTTTTGGCTACACTCACGGGGAAAGGGACCGCACCCCACTATGGGAAGAGCTGTCAGTCACCTTATAAAGCGCAGGCATATAAAGGAGAGGCAGCCTTATTTTTGCACCAGGCATCCAGAATTTCTCAAGACCAGAGGAAACCTTCTCTCTCCTGAGACCTGACCCCATTTGTTGTCACAGGGATGAGTAAAATTTCATTCAGGAAATCCTTATCTTCTTATATCTAAGGGTTACAAATAGCAGTAACCTTCAGAAAAAAATGGTGAACCATAATTAAGACCTGTTATCCTGTGGTGCCGAGTACTTCGGGGTGGGAGAAAGGGCACCACATTAGCTGTGAGGAGAAGAAAGAACCGTGGACAGTTACGCATGGTCCTAATGGCGCTACCTCTCCACCACATCCTCACCTGGGCCCTGGGGCACTGTGCGTCGTTAGGTTCCCATGGGTGGCTGAGGTCACTATGACTTGTGGAAGAAGGGGCGATGATCCCCCTTCACCCCATTCCACTTCCAGCTCAGATACTTTCTGGGAAAAGAGACTGGCATGACCGTGTTAGAAGAAGAGGAGAGAGAACAGACGGGATCTGCTTCCTATTCGTTCTAACTCCAATCCTGACCCACCCTGTCTGGTGGTATAATTGTGTCCTGACTTTTTCCAGACTCTGAGCAGTGAACCATAGCCACCCTCTGCATCATTCACCCCTGGGAACTAAAGCTTCCACGTGTGTGGCCATTCTCCTATGTGCAGGCTCCCAGAGCGACACAGAAGGCTAAGAGGCTCCCCTCCACACATGTCGGTGGGTGGTGAGCTGAATGAGAATTTGAATTTCTAGTATCAAGGATGCTGCAGTCCTCTGAGCCATCTTCATTCCATACCCTCTCTCCACTGTAACCTAGACATTTCTTCTAAATGAGTATTGTTCCAAGTGTGATTGTTTTTAGAATGGTTTTTTTTTTTTTCTATTTAAGTCAAAAGATCCAATACCTTTGTCTCATTCATTTATTCATTCATTCCACAAATATTTTTTGAGCACCTACTATGCATCAGGCAGGCTTCTAGGAGTTAGTGATACAATGGTTAGCTTTGGCTGATGAGTTAATACCAGTGGTATCAGATAACTGCTCAAAAGAAAAAGAAAGCATGAGAACAGATTGTGAGGGAGGGAGACTTATAGCTAGGGTGGTTGGAGAAGCTTCTCTGAGGAAGTACCATTTGAACAAAGACCTAAAGGAAGTGAGAGCACAAGTCTTGTGACTCTCCGGGGGTGAGAATTTCACGGGGGGGATGTCTCCATTGCTTAGGACCTGCAGAATCACTCAGAAAGAAAAAAAAATTATTTCTTGTAGCCCACATTTCTTCTGCTCTTCAAACATTCCATGATGGTTAAAATTATATGAAAACTTCCTGAGGTTTATACTTTTGCTAATAAAACATTGACAAAAATGTGACAAGGCTAGAAAATGTGTGAGGCATCAGGGGAGGGCTTGCTACCCTGGCACATTCTGGTTCTAAATGTTTCCCAGCCAGTGTAGACAAGGTCCTACTTGTAGTCCTTCATGGAGAAATGTGTTTGAAACTTCATTCCAAAAAAAAAAAAAAAAAAGAATCAAAACCATATTTGTGCACTCTCTTCACAGCTGTGATCCATGGGGATCTAAGATAATGGGAGGGCAAACCCAGAGACCAGTCTCAACAATCAAAGCCCCTCCCAAACACCTGCCCAAGGAAAGGCTGAAAGCAAGGACAGAGGAGGGAGGAAGCCCCTGGATGTAGAGCCAGCCCTCCTATGAATTCCCACCTCCACGCCCAGCTAGCTCAAGAGCAAGGCCATTAGCACCACCTGCGGAGTGATAGGAGCCGTGAAGAACGTCAGAAGGCCCTGGTGGAATGAGTTTAAGAAAAACACAGAACCTTAGATGGTGCCCAAAGCTGAGGAGATAGAACGAGAATTTTCAGACCTGACCCTCCCAGATACTGTCAGGCCCTTGGGAGAGGGTAGGCTGACAGCATCCAGAAACCAAGGAGTTCCAATAGGCACCTTCCGTACTGAACTGCATTTGTGCAGTTGTCCCATGTTTCTCCCTTTTCTCACCTTTCCATCACACCTGTCCACTGCTTTCTGTCCCTTTCTTCTCTTTCACCTTTTTCTTGTCCATCACCTATCAATTGCTTCTCTTTCTGACCCACTTCAGCCTCCTCTCTCTCCTTAGTATTTAGAAAGTAAATGTTGTTGGGGCACCTGGGTGGCTCAGTAGGTTAAGCATCTGCCTTCGGCTCAGGTCATGATCCCAGGGTCCTGGGATGGAGCCCCGCATCAGGCTCCTTGCTCAATGGGGAGCCTGCTTCTCCCTCTCCCTCTACCCGCCCCCACTCTTGTGTGCGCATGCACTCTCCCTCTCTCTCTCAATCAAATAAATAAATAAGTGATCTTTAGAAAGGAAATGTAAAAAAAAATTCATAGTTACGCAGAAATTCCAATGAATGAAATGATATTTTACCATCCACAACAGTGTTTTTTTCTACTCTAATTTTTTTTTATTTAATTTAATTTTATTATGTCATGTTAGTCACCATACATTACATCATTAGTTTTTGATGTAGTGTTCCATGATTCATTGTTTTCATATAACACACAGAGCTCCATGCAATACGTGCCCTCCTTAATACCCATCACCGGGCTAACCCATACCCCCGCCCCCCTCCCCTCTAAAACCCTCAGTTTGTTTCTCCTACTCTAAATTTGAGGCAACAATGACACCCTCATTTCCTGCTGGTGGCACCTTCCATCAGGATGGACCTTCTAAGTGCAGCTTGACATTATATTTATCATATAGAAAGTACCACAATGTGTTCCCAGTCATATGAACCTCCTGGGAATACGTGCTTAGGAAGTAATTCAATAGAAGCTAAAAAATGTCCCACACATGCCAACGTGCTTTGTAGTGTCATCTATAATGACAAAAAGTAGAAAACCATGAAAGTGTCCAACAGTACTTGAATACTAAAGCAAACTCTGTTTAAATGACTCAATGGTATACTATGTGTTCATTAAAAAACTCATAATCATAACACGATATGGAAACATGGCAAAATAGAACAAAATTCTATTATCCTCTTAGTACAATTATGTGATGCCAGATCGGAAAAGAATACACAAAAATAAGAGTAGTTTTTCTCTCTTACATCACAGTGGTGAAAATACAGACTTAAAAAAAACTCTTTTCATGTTGGCACACTGTTTTTTAACAATAAACATGTAAATAATGTCAATGAAAGATATGATGGAAACTTTATTAGGAAGTGCAACATGAAGCAATCATAATTCCCCACTAGTAAGCCCACGAGATTTTTCTTTCAAAGTACTTGCTTTTATGGTATGTTTCCCCATCCTTCTCATATCACCTCTCCCCAGGATCAACTTAAGGGTAGGAAACATTCTTTATTTAACTTCACCCATCCTGTTTTCTGTTGGGCAGACCTGTTACATATGTTCCACATCACGGTCCCACATTATCTGGACAACTTTATACCCCTAAGTGGCACATCCTAAATGACACCTGCTACAGCAGACCTCTCTCTTCTGCTAACTCCCACCTCTGTCTCTTCCTGTTAGCAGCTGGAGTACTATCTCTCTTCTCCTCCATCTCCAAATCCTGCCCACCCTCTGAGCCCATTACACCTCTCCTGACCTTCCCCGCCCTCCATGACCTCTTCAAATTCCTCCAACAGTGATCGTCTTTACCATATGGCCTGGGTTATGAACTTGTCACAACTTATTCTTCTCTGTCCAACTCTACTGTAAAACCCTTGAAGGTCAGAACTGTGTCTACCCTTGATCTTCAAGCAAAGCTCACAACGATCGGCTCAGAATTACTAAGTGATACCATTTATTAAGTGATCAATAATAGAGCAGAGCTAAGGGACATATGAGAACTGAAGAATCGATTGCCGTACCTGTTCTGCTTCTCATCTACCTGTCAGACATAGTCAAGCACCCAAAACTGATCCTCATTAACTATTGCGAAATGCATGTGGACATCCATAAACATGAAGCCATCTGTAGCTCATTTTTCAAACCGTTTAACCAGCACAGATGAATATGTATTACTGATGGTATCATACTGATTTTTATAGTGTTCTAAAGTAGATTAAAAGCCATAGGCAATATTATTAATAACCTAATTTATCAGTGGAGTAAATTTGTAGATTTAATGTTGTGGTTATAAAGACCAACATGAAAAGTTTCTTGAAAATAGATGTTTTGAGTAATTTTATCTGACATATTAAACCATGAAAAGATATGAGTTAGAATTGCTTAATAGAATACTTAAGCATGCATATTAAATGAATCATATTTGTGACTTTTCAAAAAGCAGACTATTACATATTCCTAAATGGGAAATTTATGCTGTAGAATTAATATTATATGTTACAGATTCATAAATCACTGACTATATTAAAGGCAGAGTAATCTGGTTAAGAGAGATTGAGCTATAGAGTTGGGAAGATCGGGGTTCAGAATTCCGTCTTCTCTGTGACCTTTAGGAAGTTACTTAAACCTGCCTATGCTTCACATTCTTCATTTGGAAATGGCCCAAGACTGCCACCTTCACAAGATTACTTTGAAGATTAAATGGTATTACGTATGCAAAGCACTTAGCACAGGTCCTACTACTCGGAAAGCAGTCAATAAAAGGTATGTATTATTACTGGCCTTATTATTTTTTAATTATTATCATTTTATCATAAGGGAATGCCATCACAGAATTATTATTCTTAGCATGTCAAACCTGCAACAAAGTTAATATGAAACTTCTGAACATTTTCAGTTGGACAGAGGAAAGGCAGTTTTTACAACCATCTTGATACAATGAATCTCAGCTAATGTCCCCCAGTGCAACCAACACAACTCTATTAATAGCAAAGAGCCTTAATGGGGCAACGTTGCAGCAAGGAAACATCTTTTCAAGAAATCATAAATACTATTGATCTATTTTTCTTCCTCTTCCTCGAGAAAGCTAACTGGAAGCGTGTTCGATCCTAATGGACCAGTGGGGAAGGAGAGGGAGTTGTTTTCTCCGAATCAGTCAGAGGAGGTTTGTCTCGATACATCACCCGCAAGTAAAACTTTACCCCCCTGCCCAGAGAACCTCTTAAATGGCCAGGCTGGGTCCCTGAACATGGTCTATTACATTGGTCCTTAATATACCACCTGGAAAAATATTCAGCTTTAATTAAGCTTGACAGTCTCCAAATACAATGTTGTTTAAGCAGCAAAGATTGAGTTTGTTTTCAATATGAGAGAAAACGACAATTAGGTGGAAAAGGAAACAGTTCAACAATGTAGCCTCCCATGTGTGCTGCTTTTGGAGGCAACTAATGAGAAAGAGAGACAGAGAAGAAAGCAGAGAAATGTTTATCCAAAGTCCTCCTGGAGCACAGAAACCCTCTCTGAACCAAAGAAATCATGAGGGTAGAAGGAAATGATGTAGAACATCCTATACAACTATAATAATGATGATGACTTTATAACTGCACACAGCAGAGCAATTTTTAATCTTTTAATTTTCAAAGTACTGCTTTGTACCCCACTTTTACCACAAACATACAAGAAAAATATCTAGAAAGCCTTGAGAGACCCCACAGTGACCACACATCATGGCTACTTCCCTGACTCTCTGGACCTCTCGGGACTTGATCCTGCTGCCCTCCCTGGTTCTCATTTCCTCCTTGGGTTGGAGACTTTCCCCATCTGCTCAGACCTCTCTCATCCTGCTCCTGCCTCCTAAATGTGCAGTTTCCCTCAAAATGCCAGCCTCTCTACCCTATTCCTTGAGGAATGCACCCAGCCCCGCACCAGCCATCAGTGCTATGGAAAAGATCCCCAGAGCCACACACCCAGCCCCGTTCTCTTCCAGAGCATCAAGTCCAGGTCTGGGATGGCTTTGAGGAGAAGGCAGGATATGAACTGCATTTGAAGGCGGGAGGATTCCAATAGTGAAATAGGAGTTGAGAAAGGAGCATTAGAGGTGAAAGATGAACACGGGCAGAGAGCAGAGACACAGAACAAGCAATGTCTGGACCACAGTTAAGGTCTCTGAGGGATTCTTACCCTTTTTAAAAAGACTTTCAGGAAAAGGACTTTTCCATCTCCTAGGGCCTTCGGTTATCCAAATATCTGGGGACACCTTCTCATTGCTTACCATCCAAAGTTGAAAAATAAGTCAAAGGACACATAAACCCTTCCCACACCCTTAGCTCTCATGACAGCAAAAAGAGTGTCCCTGCTCCTCAGGGGCCCCATTTCCAGAAGTCTCACCTTCCCAGACATAACCCCCAATGCCGAACTTCACTAGAAATGCCCCTAGGCATGGGGAGTCTGATGTGATTTGTCCTATACTTTCAGTTCTGAGGCAGTGGTTGACTCCTGCTGAATTCAGTTGCTGGCCTTCCAAACTTTTCTTGCAAAGAAAGATCACCTCACCACTTTTAGAGGCTTGATGCCTTGGATTCCTCTTTTCACACACACACACAAGCAATGACAGTTAAAGGGAATTTGAGTGAATTGTCCAACGTATCTATTGTTGTTTCCCACTACCTGTCTATGGCTTATTATACAATCTTCAGTGCAAGGTCTGCAGAAGACAGAGTGCTTTTTAATATGCTTGAAAGAAAAGCCACATTATGTAACTGATTAACTCCTCATTCCATTACACGACACAAAGCATGGAAAGTAGTTTCCTGAAACAGAAAATAACAACTGGGTGAATTCTCCCACTGGGCCGTCCTGGGTTCAAAACTAGAAAAGCAAATCTAACTTTCCTAACCATGTCTTTTGCAAAAATAACTTATCTCCATGGAGAGATGTCATTTAATACATATTTTGCAGCATGGGAGAAGAAGTGTAACACTATGTAATATGCCCATAGGCAAAATTAGAAAAATTATCACTCTTGGCAACTTATAACTATTGAATATATTTCAAGGTCAATGGCTTAGATCAGAATTTTTGCTCTTGATCTCCCTATGAGCCTACCTTTCTTTCTCTTTCTCCTATGAGTTTATGCTAAATATAATTTAAACTACTCCTTGCTGTAGCCATAACTATTTCACTCCACGAAATACATTTTAAAGGCATTTATATATTTCACGGTCAAAGAATAGAACACGAACACTATTTGGCTACTCAAAACACTATGTTCTCTAATTTGCTTTGGATTATAGTGTGTACATCATAAATCAATTTCCAAAGCCCATTTTTCCACTTGCCTTTACAACCATCCTCACATCTATCCTCACATCTTTCTTTACCAAAAGATGTTTTAATGCCCACAAAAAAAAATCTAATCCATGTGTTTTAAAAAAAAATAACAAATCCACTGGCATCTGCTTTAGATTATGATGGTAATAGTTCCAAAACTAACTAGGAAATTAGATAAAATATGACAACATTTACTTGAAGGTATTGGAAAGCTGCTAAGGTAACCAGAACTTGAGTGCACGAGAACCTAGAGAGAAGGGAAATGTAAGGAGCTGAGCTGACCTTCTGTGTGCTGATTTTCTCTTCAGGACATCTGCTGAGTCTTCTCTTTACAAGAAGTTAGAATCTGAGAAACTGGGCAGAGAGTTATGGCTAACAGATGAGGAAGCCACTAGAACTTTTGGAAATCTCACCAGGGAGAGAAAAAAATAGGGTTTGATGCTGCCTGATAAGTGGTATTAGAGTGACCAATAATCCAGAGAGAAGGGAACATAGGGACAAGTGATGAGTGTCTCAAGTTGCTAAGAGCAAAAGCCTGAAAAATCCATCAGAAAACTGCTGAAGACATAACAGAGTTTCAACAATCTGGTATGCTCATTAGTTTAGGAGCAGTCCCTCAAGAAAGTAGGCAGCAGTAAACATCCCAGGTTTTCATCCCAAGAACAGGGATGAAGAAGAAGGTAGATGAGCCTTACCAAACCCAAAACCCTGCCTTGGGTCAGCACTGTGTCTGATTAGACTAAGAATTTGCCCCCGATTCAAGCTGTCTACCAAAAGGGATGGTGAACCCTCTCTATAAGGAGTTAACATTACCCTGAGTCCCCACAGTTTTTATTTACAATGCCTGGCATTCAATCAAAAACCACCAGGCATACCAAAAAATAGAAACAAGAGAATGAAAACAGACAACAGAAACAAATGCACACATGGCCCAGTTATTGGAGCTATTCAGACACAGATTTTAAAAGGACTATGATCAATATGTTTTTAAAAATATAGGACAGTAGGAAAATTTCACCAGAGAACTGTAATTTACTCTTTGAAAAGCATCAGATAGAAATTCTGGAACTAAAGAGCTACAGTAATTGAAACTTAGAACCCATTAGATGGGTTTCACAGTAGATTGGCTACAACAAGAGAACCGAGGAGCTGAAAGACAGTGAGTATGAAACCTCCAGGCTGAATCGCAGAGAGCAGAACACACAGAAAATACAGAGAAGATCATTAGCAAGATACGGCAAACTCTGAAAAGTTCTGACCCATCTGTGACTGAGTCCTGGTAGGGAGTGCTCAAGTGAGTCAGAAAACACATGTGAGTAGACAGTGGCCGAGAAAGTTCCAGAACTTCTGAAACACAGCCAACAGTTCACGGACCAGGATCAATATAAGAAAATCACAATTAAGCACTTCAGAGTAAAACCGACAAAAAACAAAGGCAAAGAGAAAGATGAGGAATAGAGACAGAGGAAAAAAGACACGTTACCTTCAAAGAAGGAACAATAAGGCTCCTAGTTGAGTTTTTAGTAGAAAACTATGGAAGCCAGGGGTCGATGGATTACTGCCTTTCCAGCTCTCCTAGTTGAGTTTTTAGTAGAAAACTATGGAAGCCAGGAGATGATGGAATACCGCCTTTCCAGCACTGACTGAAATAACTGTCAATCTAGGTGGCTGTACACAGTGGAACCATCCTTCGGAATGAAGATGGAATAAAACAGATTTCAGACAAACAAAAGTTGAAAGTATTAATTACCAGTAGACCTGCATTAAAGACAAAAAAGGGAATTCTTCAGGCGGAAGGAAAAATGATCCCAGATGGAAGCAAGGACATAGTACAAGAATAAGGAGCATCAGAAAAGGTGAAAATTTAGGAAAATAAAAACGAATACTGACAGTAAAAACACTCTAATGTGTTGTGGAATTAAAACATATATATGTATGATATCATATAATGTGTATATATTATATATAACATGTATATTATATAACATATACATAAGAGTGAATATATGCTTATAATATATAAATAATATTTGCATATAATACACAATTTATATATAATATAAATATTGTCCTTTTCTATGACAATAATAATGCAAAAGAGGGGAGAAAATGAAGCTAAAGTATTAGACGTTTCTAGCAACATTTCTGAAAGGGCAACATGATAATAAATCAAGGATAGATTTTATAATCTCTAAGGTAACCACTAAATAACAGTAAAAGCATATGTAACTAAAAAGTTAATAAAGAGGGAAAAAAATAGAACAAAAGGAAAACAGAAGCCAGCATAAAGTTTATACCAAAACCCGATAAGATTATTACAAGAAAGGAAAATTATGATCAATTTTTCCCATGAACGTAAATGCAAAAAGGCTTAACAAAATACTAGCATATCCAGCGATGCATATAAAAGGTAATACATCATACTTAAATGAGTTTTGTCCAGGAATGTTAGGGCAGTTAATATTCAAAAAATCACACAATGCAATTCCCACATTAACAGAAAGGAGAGAAAAGGTAGACAAAGTCATATATCATCTCATAGATGTAAAAAGCACATTTGGAAAAAAAATTTAACACTTATTCATGATTTAAAACAAACAATTGGAAAGTAGGAATAAAATGAAACTTCCTAATCTCAACAAAAATAACCACAAAAAAGCCCACAGGGCACGTGATACTTGGTAGTGAAATATTGAAGACTTTCCTTCTGTGATTGGGATTGAGACAAGGATGTCAGCTCTCACCACTTTCATCCCACATTGTGCTGACGGTTCTAGTGAGAAAAATAAATAAAAGGCATATGGTATTGAAAGGAAGAAGCAAAACTATCATTATTTTCAGATGATATGATTGTGCATGGAGGGGAAAAGAATCTACAGCGAATTTAGTGCACTTACTAAGTTTATTGGATACCAGGTCACTAGGCAAAAATCAGTTGTGGAATGTAAATTAAAATCGCCGTGAAATACTGCTACATACCCATCAGAACTGCTGAAATGGACAGAAATGAGTATGTGAATTGTTGGCATTTATATGAAGCAGCAGGAATTTTCATATAGTGTTGTTGGGACTGTAACTTTGTACAACTACTTTGCAAAACTGCTTAGTAGTGTCCAATGAATCTGAATGTATTCAGACCCAGTGAATCAGCAATTCTACTCCTAAATATATGCAGGACAGAAATGCACATGTGCATCCTTCCCCACCATCCCCCAACAAAAACTTGTATACCAAACCTTCTAAAAGTATCACTTGCAATAGCTGAAATCTGCAAACAGCCTGTTTGTCTATCAACAGTGCCACACATAAATGCATTGTGGTATATTGATACAACCCACTATTATACATCTATGCAAATAAACCACCCAATTCCACCCAGACGACTGTCACCAAAAAAAAAAAAAAAAAAAAAAGTTGAATAAAAGAAGCCAAGCACAGAAAGCACATATTCTATGATTTCATATGTATAAAGTTCAAAAAAGAGGCAAAACAAATCTATGTAATGAAAGTCAGAATGGTGATTACATTTGGGGCGATTTCTGGGAGACCTCACAAGGGAGGTTTCTTGGGTGCTGGTTAAATGGATGTGTTCTCCTTGCAAAAATGTATTGAGCTGTATGCTTATGATCTGCGCATTTTTATGTATGAGGGCCATCCGTCAATAACAGCTTATAAGCTACATCAATAAAATAACTATTCCTTTAGTGAATGCCTTCTAGGTACAAGAGAGTCTGCTAAGATTTGGGGGAAATGTAATATGTTTCAAATGGAAGGGGTTAAAAGGTGGTTGGGGAGAGCATATACATGTGAAAAATATGTCTCAGAACACAGATACAGAAGAGAATTCGGGGACGTCTAGAACTAGAGGAGCACTAACCATGTAGAGGCCACAGAGCCCCCAGGATGCGTGTAAGTGGATTTTGCCCCTCGGTCCATTGGGGTCTCCCGTCCCCTATGTTGGTTGGGACACCGTGTGCCACACTTGGTGTCACATATGGTCACACATGGTGATGAAGAGTCAGGATTCAGAAACCAGACTGACTAGATCCAAATCCTGGCTCCCCCTCTCATAAGGGGTAAGCACTGGGAAAACTAGTTACCACTCAGGGACAGGACAAGAGGGTAACAATAGTCCCTAGCTTTCAGCCTAGCTGGGAGGGTTAAATAACCTGATGCAAACACCACCAAAGCATTTGGCACATACGAAATTCTTAAGAAATGTTAGTTACTGTTCATCAGCCCAGGGGTTGTAATTTGGGGAGAAGGGAGTCGTAGATGAAGGTCCCCTCAAGAAGCTCACACACAAGGGGAGATTGAACAGCTAGCTACTGCAGCCCAGTTACAGCCGAGCTACAGGCTTGGAGTAGGAACCCGGTCTTCCTAATTATCGCAATCAGAGGTGGTGACATTTGAGGGTCAAAGATGCATAGAAGTTTGCCGTGCCAGGAAAAAGCTGTGGCAAAGGAGAGGTATCCGTTGGGGAGGAGAAAAGTAGTAAAGAAGGTGCTTCTAAGCAGAGGGAACAGCATGAGCCAGACAGTAAAGCCATAAGGACTGAACTGTATTTGAAAAACAACAACATGATTCGGTGTTACATAGAAATTAACACCAAAACGGAGAAAAACCAACTGGCATATTAACAAATACATAGAACATTTCAAAGCCGAGCAATACATACTTTTAAACATCTCTTGGTTTAAACGTTCTAGGCTTGTCAACACTAGCTGTTCACTGGCTGCCCAAAGGGGCAAAGGAACGGCCCCGATGGATTGTCGATAGCATTATGGGGACAACGCGGTGCTCCAAGATAGGGAAGAGCCCTGCAGTCGGTTTTGAGGGCTCAGTCGAGGTGTCTCATTATTCTGACCTAGGGAACGGGTTGGGATTTAGAGGCAAATTGTGAATTACATGAAATGTGGCCAGCTAGACACAACCCTCACGTTGTGAACATTGGGAAGATGCTCAGAGACAGAGACAGAAAACAAACACGATCTGTTAATCATTACAAGCAGAGGGCTCCTCCGAAACCACGCGCGGACACCGCATTCTTAGTCACCGCCAACTCCCAGATCCGTCAAACGTGAACATCCGGATTAATGACTTTTATGCATCAGGATCCTCGCTGCACCCAGGACACTGACCTGGAGCCAGGGCGATGAATCACACACAGAGTTGGGTGATTTAGTTAGTGTCGATGGTGTGCTGAGTGGGAAACCCAGTCTCCTGGGTGGCCTCTCGGAGAGTAACACGGTGCCACACGCTTCTGACATGGAGAACCTGGGGAC
Organism: Mirounga leonina; assembly: GCF_011800145.1. Lineage (NCBI taxonomy): Eukaryota > Metazoa > Chordata > Mammalia > Carnivora > Phocidae > Mirounga > Mirounga leonina. The sequence continues at coordinate 3,040,857 of NW_023270466.1, forward strand.
TCGAGCACGGAGCTGCCGTGAGGGGGGAGGGGTGGAAAGAAGGGCGGGCAGGGAGGTGAAGGGGAGAGCAGAGAGCCGAGACTCTGGGGTTCTTTGTCCACCATTCAAAGACCGTCTGCCGTGTTCTTCTATTGCCTAGCTCTGCAGAAGATGCTGAGGATAAATCAGTGAACACAATGTGATTCCACTCTTTAGGGCTGCAGTAGAGATTGTTATAAGATGCAATGGGGGGGCGCCTGGGTGGCTCAGATGGTTGAGCGTCTGCCTTCGGCTCAGGTCATGATCTCAGGGTCCTGGGATCGAGTTCCGCATCGGGCTCCCTGCTCGGCAGGGAGCCTGCTTCTGCCTCTGCCTCTCTCTCTCTCTCTCTCTCTCTCTCTCTCTGTCTCTCATGAATAAATAAATAAATAAATAAATAATAATAAAAAAAAAAGATGCAATGGGAAAAAGAGAAGGGGAAGGTCAAATCTGCCTGGCCATGGACTAACGTAGAAGAAATGCCATTGGAGTCGGTACTCAAAGGATGTTTAACAATCAGAGAGAGTGACATGCATAAAGACCCAGAAGTGTGCACGTGTTCTCTGTATTGGCCTTAAAGCCCTCACCAACATCATATATGCCAGTTTCTCCTGAAGTGGGAAACGTTGCCATAGCCCTGTTGGAAAATCATTCCAGGATCCTAGGACCAGGACCAGTGACTAACCTGGGATAATAAGGTCATGGGGCTCAGTGGATCAGGAATCAAGAAACCTTTGTTCTTTTCTTGGCTGCCAACTCCTCCGACACATACCGGTGGGGAATCCTGACAGTTTGATTGGTAGGTTTGCTGCATTCCTAGAGTCTTAGATTTGAAGGTCATAAGTCATTTCCACTGGTCAATTCTGCTATTAGATAGATTTTCAAATATTGACTACTTAGAAACTCAGGGTAAACATCTGCTATGTAAACTAGTTTCACTTGACCTGAAAATTAAGTTCATTATTTACCTTGAAGTGCATAAGCCTAACTTTTTGTCAATGGGAAGAGAGGCAAAGAGTAAGGACAATGTACCACCCCTCTTAGTGCTAAGAAGATCCAGTGTTTTCACGGGGGATTTACTAAAGGAGTGAGGGGAAGTGAGTAGGTACCCAAGCTTCCTGAAATCAGAGGTGCTCTGTAAACATTAGAAGTCATTGACTTGAGCTTACTTTCCCTCTGCCATGGAATTTTGAATTATATGCATTTTTATTGTAATCAAATTATTTCGACCTTGCAAATGTACTGATCCATAAAATGGCTTTTCAGAAGCCTGCTAGCTTTAAAATATTAGGCATCAATTCAAAATTGCTCTGAGTTCAGAGCAATACTGGTGTATTTCAAAAAACAAAGTCCTTTGTCTCCAGAATTTAAAGGGAAATATTCTAAGAAACATTTCCAGGAGCTTTTAACACATAATATTTAAAGAGAGAAAGTCTAAGAAATACTTCCCTGAGCCTTGAACACATAATATAAGAACTCTTACATCCTATCATCAGCAATGCGGTGACCTTGCAAAACGGAAAAAGGCATCAGATAAACCGCAGCAGTGAGATCCTCCTGTAGGATCATCTCCAGGTAATTTAGACTCCAGGAAGCTTCAAAGAAAAGTCCTGAAATCTTGGTTTACACTGCACCAAGCAAAATCTGGAGGGTGTGAGAAGGACAAAAGCTGAACCCTTACTTGAAAGAGAGGAAGCCAATGATTCTTTAGCCTCTGCTCCCCCATTATTTCAGGAATTTCTCTTGTGGAAGTTTGACTGTAGCTCTCTTGACTTTCTCAGAATTGCAGATGACAAAAATAGTCTTTAATTAACCAGCTTACAGAGTATGATAATGGCTTTCCTTGACCTCTGGGCAACTGCCTGTGTTAGTCTGACATGCGTAGCTCCAAGGTCATTCCACAGTCTTTTGAAACAGTAATTTGTTTACTGCCAGTTTTTGAAAATTTTTATGTTCGAGTAATAAGGGATGGAGCCCCGGGTGTTTGAAGTAAGGGACCTAGCTCCTGAGAGCTCACAGATTCACCCGAGGGTCCTGACCTGTGTGAAATGTGTCCTGGCCTATAAACGCGTCAGAATGACATTAGCCGTGTATTTACAAAGCTCGGCCCTGAGTGGGTCCATTATGCCTGGTCTAATGGATCTGCATTCCTCTAAGTGCTTTTTAAGTTGTGTAGACTGCTCAGCCAATATCCCTTCAGGGTACTCGAATGTTTAGCGGCCATAAATAGCAAGCTAGTCCCCCCAGGGTGATCCTGGGTTGCACTGAGGAACACTGAAGACAGGAGGCGCAAGTCCAGTCTGTCTTCTGTCACCATCTCGTCCACTTGTCTGAACCTCTGTTATCCTTATTTATTCAACTCTCCTAATTGGAGAGCAGAGAACAAACTAATGTCACCATCCTTCCATCAGTTGACTATCCAACATTTGACTACCATCAGTTACTTCCAATGGCTGACCACCTCCCATCCACTCACACTGTGTAAATTATCTCCTTGTGCTAATTTAATCTGCCCACTACTCCTACCCCAATGAGTGAAGCAGTGTTACTACCGCCACTTGACAATGAGAAAACCAAGAATGGAGATGAAAGAACATGCCCAAAATTACAGGGGTAGTCCACCTTGCGCTATCTTTAACCCCTTTGTGAAGAGGGGGAAAGTCAGCTTGGAGAAGTTAAGTAGCTTGTTCAAGGTTACAGAGATAGTAAGTAATGCAACTTGAATCAGGTCTGTCTGAGGTTCAAGCCAGACTCTTTCCTCCGAACCCCAGTGGCGTTCTGGGTTTGCATCTTAAAGCCTGCTAGAACCCAGAAAGATCATCAGAACCATGTAATCTTTGCTTTGCAAATAGGGGTTTGAACGAGCTAAGATGAAATAGCTAGTGGTCAGCACAGTCTAAAAGTTCAGGACTTGTCACAGCACTGTCTCCCCTAAACCCCCAAAACTCTCGCCTGATTTCACTTAAGAGAAAAAGATCTGAAGCCTGAAGAAGGTCATTTGGGGTGTGGTTTAAGCATAAAAGTTGGCAGCAATCAAAATGTGATTATAGGATAATCCTAACTCTTTAAAAAATAAAAATCTTTGTTATCTTTTAGTTTTTCCTTAGCAATTAATATTTCAGTCATTCATTTTCAACATTTTTCTTTTCTTGTGACAAGTTCATTATTTAAGATCATCTACCTTCTTTAAAATCAGTTGGCTTTTTTCAGCAAGTGATAATAGACTTGATTTCTTCTAACTATAAATTTCTGTGTATGTGTATGTGTGTGTGTTTATATACACATATATACCCATATGCATAGGTCCATAGTATTTTCATATCTGGAATAGAGAATTAGTCAATATTAATAATAATATTGAATTAGTCAATACTGTCAAACATAAATGCCTTTAAATTCAGACACAGAGATGTCTTACACTAATAATAATAGAAGTAATATTTAATCAGAGTGTTTGACCTATAAATATTCTCGATAAGTATATATTGGATGAATGAATTATTTGTTAAGCATCCCCTCTGATTAAAAATAGAATCCTAATCTATAAATCTTTAACTTGCATTTAGTCACTGGACTTTTAGTGTGATTGATGATATGTTAATCATATGTAAAATATCCTAAAACTTTAATATGTGCCAATAAAAATACGTCCTAAAATATGGGAAGAAAATAAAGCTTTCTAAAAAAAGATATTCAGATCTTCTTGAGAACTACTCTGAGGTTTAAATAATACACAGCATATTCAGGAAGAGAAAGCAGAAAGTAGTCCACACATATTTAGAATCCTACACTATTTCATGGAGTCCAATTAATCAGTCTTTCCAGCCTGTAGGAGTATATATATATCTCCTATGTTTTCTGATTATTTTTTTAAACGTGCAGAAACACATTTTCAGTGTATTGAAAACGAAGAGAACCCAAATTTCATAGTTTCCAGATAAACTGAACATAGAGTCCTAGATCCCAGGTTAATATTGACATATGCTGTTGCTGACCTCCAATAGACAAGATAAAGATGGTTTATGTCCAAGTCTGACAACACAACAAACCACATATTTTTTCCTAGTGGCAATTCATAAAACAAGAACCACCATGATACAGAGAAGCCCTGTTTACTAATGAAAGCTTTTATCAATGTTTTATCATGTAGTGGGTTAATAAAAAGGCAGTATAAAAATAAAATAGCTAAAGATATGAGGTCTTCCTTTCAGAAATAATATTCCACAAAAGGTTTAACGTCTGCCATCCAGACCAGGGCTGGATCACTGGGGTCTTCCCACACTGAGTGAGCAGCTTCCATCTGGCAGAGGAGCTGGGTCCTGCAATGATAGAAGGCTTCCTGTGTCGCACACTTTCAAGACCAGTGTGGGCAGTGGGCTTGGTGGGATAGCCGATCATCTGTTCAGGCAAGGCTTGAAACAAATAGCAGTAAACCGAAAGCTGAAATGGAACTTGCCCCATCAACGGGAACCAAAATTTGTCAGCTAGGCACTTTGGGGCTCAGTAAATGGCACCACACCTGGAGGCATTTACAGGAGGCAGATTTCCACTGTGCCTTTTATTTTGGACAACGGCTGTCACTGGCTTGTTGTCCACAGAGCTTATTCATTATTTTACACATACTGAGCCCTCCAGAAAGTGTCTAGGCATAGAAGATGCCCCAAAACTGCCCTTCGAGGCCCTTACCAAGCTTATCTTTACCCGGGGGATATATCTTTATGGCTCCAACCATACTAACCTCTCCTTCCCCTGAACTCTCAAATCATTTCTGACTTGAGTCATTTGCATGATGTTCACTGTTTACTGCTTCACGCTGGGGTCAACAGTAGATTTGTGGTCACCCACCACACCCAGGGAAGAGCCCCCAGTCCTCATTTTGGCAAGTTATACTCATTAGTCTTATCAGGACTCATTTCAGGGCTTTGGCTTGAGAGATGAGAAAGTGGTGTTGGCTTGTTCCTCTAGACTTGAGCCCTGGAGAAATGATCCGCAGGGAGCCTGAGGATGAAGCCAACACAGGGAGATGGCCGAGCCTAGCTAAGTGACAGAGAAATACTGGGACCTTGTGGCTTATTTTGAGTCTTAAATCTAGTAATGCCCAAAGCCAGCCTGACACTTTCCAGTATATGAGATAATAAATTCCTATTTTTTACCTAAGCCAAATTGAGTTGAGTTTTCTTTACGTGGAACGTGTTAGTTAATTTCATGTGTCAGCTTGACTGGGCTAAGGGATCCTCAAGTAAGTGGTAAAAACATTATTTCTGTGTGTGTCAGTGAGGATGTTTCCAGAAGAGATTAGCATTTGAATTGTCAGGCTGAGTTAAGAAAATTGCCCTCCACAATTCAGGTAAGCATTATCCAATCCCAATCCATCGAGGGCCAGAAGAGAAGAAAATGGTGGTGGAAGGGTGAATTTGCTCCTTTTGCTTGAGCTGGGATATCCATCTTCTGCCCTTGGACATTGATGTTCCTGGTTCTCAGGTGTTCAGATTCAGACCAGGACTTACACCATCAGCCTCCAGACTCAGACTGAATTACCCACCAGTTTTCCTGGTGCTCCAGCTTGCAGAAGACAGATCATGGGATTTCTTGGCCTCTATAATCGTGTGAGCCAATTCCTATAATAAATCTCCTTGTATATGTATGTAGGTATGTGTGTATGGATGGATAGATGGATAGATTAGAAACAGAGAGAGATAGGTAGGTAGAGAATAGAGACAGAGAGAAAGAGAGCTAGCAACAGAATTAAAGATATATCTTGTTGGTTCTGTTTCTCTGGAGAACCCTGACTAATAAGGAAGTAAACAATTCTGATACAAGTGTGCCATGTTTCATCAGTACAATTTCACCTTTTCAAAGGGAGGATCCTGCTGAGTGCTCCCCCAAAGCCTTAGCCTAGTACAAAGTGGTAGTCACTCAAAAATGTGTCGCTTCATTAATTTTCTGAATTGTTCCATTTCATTTGCTACTGAAACTAGAAAGGAAGCATAAAGTCATGATGGCCATGGCAAACCCACTTTGTGGTTCCTGGAGGTCTGATGCTCCCCAAGTCAGGGACTGGTTCTGAATTTGACATCCTGCCTAAAGCTCACCTCTACCTCATTACCTGATTATTCAGAACTCACCATCCAAATCAAGATTGACTTAAGAGATTACATTTCTATTTTGAAATCAGTATTTTCTTTATATGTCTTAGTGGTCAAATCCTCTGAACTCCAAAATAAAGATATACGGGGATATCATATATGATTCTAGCCATATGGTCACTTCTTTCCACAGGTGGGCAGTTAGACATACAAATCTTAATGGGTTTTCCCAGGTAATGTGCTTCATGGAAGGCTGCCCAGTTGAATAATATATCTCCTCCAAATCCTAGGACTAGTCAACATGCAGACACTCTTTCCATAACTACATATTAAGAAGTTAATAAAAATATATAAAATGTGTGTGTGTGCATACATGTGTATAGATAGTATGTGGCCCCTGAGGTGACTACATGGTTGTCAGAAAAGCAAGCCAGTCACTTTGCTCACATTCAAAGCCCACTGGGGCATGCTGTATTATGAATCATTTTTCAGTTTCTCTGAAGCCACAGCCCTTGGCTGGATAGAATCATTTTGGTCCTTTTTGTGAAATTTTGACACCTTTGGACATTATCATTCACTCATCTGATGTTCATTGGTGCCCACTGGTGCCCACAGGAGGTAAGGTTACAACTGTGAACAAAATTGTCAAGGTTCCAGCCCTTAGAGAGTTTATATTCTAGTAAACATGACAGGCAATAAATAAACACACAAGTAAATGATTAAGATTATTTCAAATAGTATCAAGCATTTTGGATAGAATAAAACAGGATGATATGAAAGAGAGTGACTGGGAGGAATGAGGGAAATGTCACCAGGTGATCAGTTTTGAACTAGGATATACTGTTTGCTCCCACCTGAAAAACTATGTATGTATGGTCTGTAGCTATCTTTTCTTTGCCCCCCATGTCAGAAGACCTTTCTCAAGTCAGGGTGAGGGATGCAGGACATTACCCATTTTATTGGAAATTGCCTGCTCTCTCCTCTTTTTTTCCCTTCCCTCCCTCCATCCCTCCCTCCCTCCCTTCCTTCCTTCCTTCCTCCCTTCTTTCCTTCCACTGAGAGAGACCCTTTTCCTTCCTTTGGAGGGCTTCCAGTGGGTCCTGGTACCTCTTTATAGTATAATCCTGAATTATAGACTTGTTGCCTTCATTTAAAAAATACCCATTGCTCCCAGTGATCAGCTCTTCCACACATGGGCAATAGGTTAAGAGTTGGCAGCCAGAGTCTGAAGACCACACCTATACTAAGCTGGGCAAGAGGACAGAACTCCTAAGGTTCTCAATCTCTTTCTATGTATGTATGCGTCTATATATATCTTCTATCAAACATAGCCACAGATATGGTAAAGTGGCTAAGCACTCCTTCTGAAGCTAATGGGATGAATGTCTCTCTTCAGACAAGCCTCTAAGCGTGGGCTATCTGGAGCACCAGTGCCCTCTCATGGATGAGCTGTGAAGCATCTTCAAAGGAACATGCACAGTCTACTTTTCTCCAAGACAGCTAACACTCAACACCTCTCAGCCACTGCCCTCCTTCTCCACAGATGAGGAAGATCATGGTGGGCTGTCAGGAGAAGCTGACTTTGCCCACTCCTCTATTCTCCCCCCAAAAGAACCTGTCCCTAGCAGGTGTCTTGGTCCCGAAATCACCATGTTTAAGGATCATTCTTAAATCTTTCATCCCAGCCAAATATGAATCTTCCTAAGATAATTCACTTTCAGGGATTATGAGTCATTTACCAGATAGTGAGAAAGGATTTATGTAGCTCCTCCTTAACAGCAGACTTTGACCTTAAACAAAAGGAAAGACCTCGGGTGCATGGGGCAACTCAGAGTCCTGGGAGTGGTTCAGGAAGAGAGGGTTCACCCTTAGAATGATTTTGACTTATGAATCTAGTAGATTCATTATATGGTCTTGATTAACGTTCACACTAACTCAAAAATGCATGAACTATTATTATCCTGAGATATTTTGCAGGTGAGTAAATCATTCCTGACACCAAAGAACCTGGCATATGGTCAATGTTCAATAGATTAGTCCCTTCTTTACTCTGCTATTGCACACAGCACAGTAGATGTTCTAAGAGGAAATCTGCACAAATGAAGCCACTCTCTCTTAATGCCTAATAAAATACAAGTAGGGAAGTGCATGATGGGAAAAGCAGAGTAGAGAGGAAAATATAATCAAACACTACCATTTCTTGAGTATGAAACCAATATGATTTCTTTATCCAATTCTTATTTTTAATTCAACAGTTTAAGAAAAATCTTAGGTTTCTAATTAAGAGGCATGTACAACAAGAATTGTGGTATTTTGGGGGGCACCTGGGTAGCTCAGTCATTAAGCGTCTGCCTTCTGCTCAGGGCATGATCCCAGGGTCCTGGGATCAAGCCCAGCACCCGGTTCCCTGCTCAGCAGGGAGCCTGCCTCTCCCTCTCCCCCTCCCCCTGCTTGTGTTCCCTCTCTCGCTGTCTCTCTCTGTCATATAAATAAATAAAATCTTTTAAAAATTGTATTTTTTTAAGTGAAAGTTTACAGAGACATTTCTTGATAAGCATGTTTGCTAAGGACATTACTCACTTTTATCTAAACTTAAGCTAGCTCCTAACCCCCTCATGAAACAGGCATACATCTCATCAATATGACAGCCAATGCTTTTTATGCAATCTTGAAAAGTGGGGTTAAAGGAAGCCAGCATGTCCCCATAAAGTCAAAACTCTTGGGTTTGCTGGAGGGCCAGAGGCCATGTCACACTAATGACAATGTTATTATTAACATTGCTATCATTATCCTCATTATTATTGGAGACTGTGATGATATACATTGGCAGGAGGAGGTCTTTAATGGATTTTTGTAGGACCAGGAATGCCTAATTTCAGGATAAGATAAGAGCCTCTGGGTGGGTTTCTCCCCATACAGTTTAGAAGGTGTGCTTTTTCTTCTTGAAGACCGAGAGCATGAGAAGTCAGCTAACTATTTATTCCCATAAACATACTGGCTCTTTGGCAGGGGGAGCTTTCTTGGAAGTGTCCCAGTAGCAGCAGGAGATACCAATTTACACCTGAAAAGTATGGTAGGAAATCTACCTCATAGATAATTTATAGGATAATAACTGAGAGATGACCCAAGTATCTTTTTCTTGAGAGTCTTATTTTTAATGACAACACTTCCCTCAGAAGACTCCCTATAGGATGCCTGATGATCATGTTTTAGAGATAGGTAACAAGAGATTCTAGGTTTCCCCAAGGTAACACAGTAAGTGACAGAGTTAGCACCTGAATCCAGGTCCCCCATCAGACCCAATCCTAGTACTCTTCCTACTACTCTCTGCTGTCTCTCCCAGGTAGACCAGCAAGACTCTGACCAAGACTCATGGGCATAACCAATTACTGTTTACTGATTACCACCATTTCTTCTGCTTTATTGTGGGTCATTTTAATACTTAGGCAGCAGTGAGACTTTGTTATCAGCCACATAGCTGAGCTATGTGTTCTATCCGATTGTGTTCCACAATTGTCATTTTGTGGCCAGTGTGTAGATGGGGCCATTACTACATGACCACTGGCCATGCATCACAGTTAAAAGTCAAGTCAGTCTTAATTGCCACAAAATCAAGTTACAAGTCAGTCTTGATTGGCACCAACATTTCACAGATGAGTCAAGTATTCGTTGATTCTTCTATTAAAAAATGGTTTCATAGGGTTCTGATTTCCACACCCAGTAAATCAGAACTTTAAAAGAGCTACCACGAGGACCAGAGCTTCTAGTCCAGTTTACCTCACTTGCCATAGTATGCTCACCATCAAAAGAGTTTATCCCTTTCCAGTTGACTGGTTTGCTTCACTTTGTGAGAAAAAAAATGTACTAGGAGACTTTAAGACGGTTGCAGAGATAGTATTCCTCTCCACCTCTCTAGGCATTGGGAAGCTACTGGGGAACAAAACAGATAAAGCTCCTTTCCACAAAAGTTTATCCTCTCAGTAGATAATATTCATTTAGGCCTCACAATTGTAGACTGTAAAGGACACAGTTGTCAATTCTTTTAAGGTTTGTTTGTTTAAAAAATTCAAGTTCAGGTCTATATTTATAGTTAGAAACTCAATTTCTGATCTGAAGTGGGAACATCTTTCAGTATAAACCTTGTTCAGAGCTTACCTAGTTAATGATGGCACACTAAAGCTATATGAAATTTAGAGCTTTTCCATGCAAATTGGACTTATTTTTCTATCAATTAGCCATGCTTAATCTCTCCTCTTTGCTCTTTCTTTTACTGGCTGCCCACCCTTATCCACTTCCTATTCAGGGTTAATAAGTGAAAGAATGCATGGGACTAATATCTGTCAAGAACTCGGAGTTATTATTCTGGAGAAAGTGGTTGTGGGAAAGGAGGACCTCAATGAACTCCTTTATCTCCAACCAACAGGACCATAGTTAACTGAGACGTGGTTTATGGCATTTCCTCTTATTTCACAAAAAGAAAATAAGGAAGTATATATTCAAACATGTATTTGCTATCTCAACAGAAAGCTCCTTATCTTCCCCTCAGCTGCCTGCCAAGCCCCAGAGGGTTTCAGGGTCAATGATTATCATCTCTCCATTCAGACACTTTGACATCTGTGAATATGTTGACCTTGAAGATTGGACCAAGTCGTTCCTAACAGATGTTAATTTGATTGCTCAGTTCTGACCTCAAGTGAGGTCTGGCTTTTGTCTTCATCACTATATTAAGATAGTGATAACCTCCCTGAAGTCATAAAAATGCCCTGATAAGCCTTATCGATCCTGGATTTGAAATTGAGCAGATAACCCTAGTGTATTATGGTAAACTTTTAACCTACTCTCTAAGATATATGTCCACCAAGGCAGATACAAGAGTTCATGGTTTTTGTTTCATAAAAGACTTCTCCCTCATTTGTTTTTACATTAATAATTACTGCTTTAAAATTAACACAACCTACTCTGTCCACATTGCATTTTTTTTGCCAGCTTCTGACAAGAGTAAGGATCCTTATAATCAGGAAATTATTGAAAATCCTTCTCTTAGAAAATTTTGCACTGTGAAAAAATTGGAAGACAATAGTGAGACATTAAAAATAGTGATATTCATTATCTGCCTTTAAACAAGTCCTATAGATTTCAGCCCCATGTCAGAAATGACTCTATTTGTGTAGATGAAGACCCTGAATCTCAGGAAATAAAGCCATTTCTTACTGTTGTGTTGTAAGAAAAGAGCATGACTTGGAAGTCAGACTGGGTTCAAATACTGGCTCCACAACTTACCAGCTGGATGTTCTTGGGCAGATTACTAGACAGAGCTGAGTATGCATTTCCTAACAGGTAAGATGAGGATAATATGCACCTTTTGTTATTAGGATTCAAAAGATACCCCTTCCTTCAAACATACAGATCACAAAGAGACTCTGAAACCCAAGCTTCCTTGTTAACCACACCCTTAAACTCTAATAAATAAACTATATATTAATAACACATTTTGTCTTGTTGTGAGAAGCTTCCTAACCTGAAGTAGAGCTACTGCTGGCCAAATGCAGACACAGGGCTTAAGTAGGAAAATAAAACATTAAAAATCACTAAACTATCTTACTGCCCCAGAACAGGAGAACTGTGTGTCTTAGAGACTTGGAACAGATGGACTAAGTTCAGGAATTTGGCTGAGGTGGTAAGGAATGAGATCTGTGTATAGTCAAGTAGGGAAGGTGGGAGCAAGATCTAGAAGGTTCTAGAAGAAGCCACTGACAGTTCTAAACCAAAACAATCCTTGGGCCAGGCCTCCAGCAGCTTTATGTCTGCCAACCCCTGCATTATTCAATGCACAATGTTGCCAGAGGTTTCTTGGGGGGGGGATCCCCCCAAAAAGACAAATCAGGACCACATTCCAAAGTAACTGAGTTGACCTTCACCTCTCCCTTCCTGTTTGCTGATGCTTGAAATTCTTTTAAGCTTGAGTGGAACACTTTCATCCCATAATTACAGCTAAAAGGCTTAAATTTCACAAGCTTATTTCAGACAAGGTGTTGATGAATATGAGTTCCAGTCAAAATATAATCAACCAGTCAACAAGTGTCAGTGACTGATTATCAGATCTTTTTTGTGTGAAAGAGGAAAGAGGTGAAGGGAGCAAAGCACTGTTCAGCTAAAAGGAGATAAAAGGTCACCACCAGAGGGAAAGCTCATGGAAAAGGAGTTTTATGTCACAGTTTTGCCTGAGAAGAGGCCTGTTGGCAGTTGGGAGGGGGTAACAGAAGCTGACTGAGCTCTGAGGTTCGGTTTAGGGACATTTGGGGTTTCTAATAATTGTTTTGGTTTGATTTGGTCAGGCTTCTGCAAGTACCATAAATCTGTTGCAATGATTTGTGAACTACTTTCCCTTTGGTGATGTTTATTTATTGTTCACGGCACTGGTTGGCTTCTTACGGGGGGCAGGGGGGGGAGAGCTTCTAATAGATTGACAGCATACGTGCTGGAAGAGAGAGGAGACTCCACCCCCATCAGATGCCTCACCTCCCTCTACAACTTATTCCTTCTGTGGTGACCCAGACCAGTCAGTCAGCCCATCATCACGTCAGGTATTCAGAGAGCCAGTCAGTCAGACATTTAGACAGACATTCAGTCACACATTCGTCAGCAGTTCAGCCAATCAGCATGTCAGACAGGCAGGCAGGCAGTCAGTCAGTCCAGGTGGAATAACTAATCTTCCTAACCAACCACCTATTTTTGTACTCTACTCATTTCTTCTCTTATACTAATTAATATAGCCTCTGGTGCAGATTTCAATAAGGATATTTAAAGTGCTAACCGTCCTTGAAGTGTTGTGAGTCAGGCTACTTCTAATGCTCGCTAATCTTCCAAATCACAGATCAGATTTCACTCATACACATTGCATGTATTTACTCTAAATTATTTCAAAAGAAAATTGCCATAGAGATAATACACTTGACTGTCAATAGGGGACTGGTTAAATAAATTATGATATACATGTAAAATAAAATACTGTACAGCTCTAGGAAAGAATGAGGGCACACATGAACAGTTATGGAAAAATGGAATGTTCTTTAGCATTTTTGTCACATGAAAATGGATAAGCATAGGATGCCAGATATAACATGCCTCCACTTGAGTGAATGAAAGAATTTATAACCTGTGTATATGCATAAGTATCTCTAGAAAAATATATAAGCACTAGAGAAAAAAGCTAAAAATTTTAGCCTCAATAATGTTGAAAATAAACAAATTTGGACCCTATATATATATATATATATATACATATATATATATGTATATATATATATATATATATACACACACACAAACACTAGATTTTACTGATTAAGTGGGGGTATAAGGTGATATGAAGGTATTGGGGTGGAAGAGTGGTATTTCAGTATTTGCTCTTTGTGCCATTTCTAAAATAAGTTCAGTATAAAAGATGAAAACACTAATAGCCTTTTAATACATTACAGAACAGTTTTTTGATATAGGTACATCTCAGGAAATGTTCTCATATTTATTCGTTCTGTTGATGAAGACTGAGGCCACAGACACACCTCATGCCTGACTTGTGAGCAGGGACACTTCTGCCGCTCTTTGTAAAGCTGTCCTCAGCTTGGTGCTGCCCTTCTCTCTCCATGGCTGCACATGCTTTGTCTTTGCAATGGTCACCTGTTCCCACCAATTAGGTCCCCCACCCATAAGCCACAGAGGCCCCCTGGTCCTTGGCACTGGGCATGTCTGTGTTGGCTCAATGCCTCCTCCAATTAGGTCCCCCACCCATAAGCCACAAAGGCCCCCTGGTCCTTGACACTGGGCATGTCTGTGTTGGCTCAGTGGCTCTGTCTTCTGCCTCACTCACATCCTGAAGAAAGTACACAAGAAGTTACCAAGGAAGAATATGCAATTCTTTCCTCCACAGTTAAAGGTGAATTCCTTAAGGGCCCAAGACAAAATAAACTTAGCAAAAGCCAAAAACAATAACAAGAGCTGTGTTCTGAAAAACAACGATTCACTGAGATTTTTGTTGATGTCATTCTATTGCCCTTAAATTAATTTCAAGGGAAAACTGGTGAACTTTTGTCCTCCAGGAAGTTTTTCTTTATTGCCTGCCCTCCCCCATCCTTCTCCCTCCAACTTCTTTCATGCCCTCCCAATCAAAACACCACTAACGACACCCCCTGCTAATCGCTATTTTGCTGTCAGGCCTAAATGGGTCAAAACTCCAATCACTAGCAAAACAAGAGGCAGTGTGTTTGGCTTAGATCTGGGAATGTACAAACGCTTGTCTAAGTACCGGTTTTCATATGCTAATATGCTATAGGGAAGCATTTCTGCTGGGCTGGAGGCCACTGACTAGAGCTGACAGACCCAGTTTTCAAGAAGGCATTGGATAGGGTAGGGTAAGCAGACTCTCCTCACTTCCACAAACTGGCCTCTCACAGGCCTTACTGACACATCGATAGCTTTGGTGTGATGCACGTGGTATTTTCAAAAAATTTTTAATTAGTAACAGATACCTCAAACATTTGGAGGTTTCACAAAAATATGGATCTAACATCCCTTTGTGACACAGCTGGCTGGCCAAGACTAAATCCCTCCATCACAACTTTTGCATGAGCTGAATAATGACTGCCCCTTGAGTTAAGGCACACTCTCCAATTCAACAAGGCCCCAGGTGCCTGGTTATTCTGGTGACATCTATTGCTGAGTGACAGATTGCCTCCCCAAAGTCAGCTGTTCCGTTTTAATCTTGCTCCTGATTCTGTAGTTATAGGTAGGTGTTGGCCAGGCCACAGTAATCTGAAGGTTCAACTGGGCTGGAGGCCCAAGATGGCCACTCCCAGGGCTGCAGTGGATGCGGGTGATATTGCCTGGTGGCCCAGCTAGGACCATAGCCCGGAGCACTAATAAGTAGCCTCTGCAGCATGGCAACTGAGGGGAGTGGGACTTCTCACATAGTGGCCTCTTCCCTTGTAGCAAGTGTCCTAGAGAACGGGGCAGAGCTGCGTGGTCTTTACAACCTAGCCTCAGAAGTCATTCTGTTGGCTGAAACAGTCATAAGCCCATCCAGAGTCATGTTGAAGGGACACAGACTCTACCTCTCACTGTGAGATACGTCACAGAACTTGAGTCTCACTTACTTGATCTGCTTGGATCCTACAGACTTTTGAGGGAAAACCCCACTCCCACCCCTGGAGCCTGAATGAATATTGATAGAAATGTATCTTCCTCTTCCCTTCCCCTCCTTGCTCTCTGCCCTCCATCGAAGTGGGTGGGGGACAGTATTTACTGAGTACTCCCCAGATGCCATTCCTTTATCTTACAAATATTTGTAGAGCACCTATCTTGGGCCAGACAATTTCCATATATCTTCTCAAATTTAATACTCACAGCAGCACTGCATGGTCGATGTTATCCCCATTCTACAGATAAGAAAACCAAAGTTCACAAATCAAATATTTCAAATGAGGTTGTACAGCTTCCAAAGCATTGATCCAGGATTCTAAATCAGCTGTTGCAGTGTGTCACATGCCAAGAGGTATTATAATTTTTGCTTTGGTCCCTGAACAATATCTCTACAGATGTGTGGTGATGTACTGCATCTCTAGTCAGAATAACAGATTGTCCTCATGTGCATAAATCCCCTGGTTCACGTCTCAGTGGAGACAAGTCCTCCCCATAGAAGGGCAAGTGTTTGGAAATTCACAGATCCTTGTGTTTGTCAGCTGTACCCTGGAAAAAATCAACATTTCTTATATGAGATTCTCCCCCTCACCCCCCAAAAAACTAAACAAAGCAGCAGTTCTGGCATTTGAGCCTCCAGCCACAGGCTTTAGAATGCAGACAGGCACACAGATTCATGCAGTGGGCTGCTTGCTGCTTCTCATTTCCCTTCACATTTTGGGTGGCTGGGAAGAGATAAGAAATGAATCAAAGAGGGAGAGACGTAAATGAGGGGTGGTGAGCAAGGGGGATAGTAAGTATCTGCAGTCTCAGAAAAATAAGATCCTTCTGTCCAAGGCAGAAGTATGGGGGTATATGCCCCATTTTTTTTTTCTTTAGGTAAGCTCCACACTGGGCAGGATGTGAACTCATGAGCCTGAGATCAAGGCCTGAGTTGAGATCAAGAGTCAGATGAGCCACCCAGCTGCCCCAGAATATGCCCAGATTCTAAGGGGACTTGCATGTCTGTGTTCTTACACAGGGCCCAGATTTCACTGGTTTATTGTCTGGTTTGAGATTTTCCAACCCCACCTAAGTCTCCTCTCTTACCAGCTAGTTCTCTTTCTTCCTGCCAGTAACACTGTTCCTTGGCATGAGTAGGAAGGCTACTCTGTTCCCAATAACACAGGAGCCAAGGAGAGAGGATGAGAATTAATGAATTAAGCCCCTCCTACTGCTGGGCATCTGGCACAGCATTGTATTCATTGCAAATCCCAAGTGTAGGAGATATCAGCTCCATTTTTCTTTTCTTTTCTTTCTTTTTTCTTTTATTTTTTTTACATATAATTGAGATATATTGGTTTCAGGTGTACAACATAATGATTAGGTATTTGTATATATTGTGAAATGGTCACAAGAAGGCTAGTTAACATCCATCACCACATATAGTTACCAAATTTTTTTTCTTGTGATGAGAAATTTTCAGATGTACTCTCCTGATCCATCTCTTGATGGCGTAGATGTACATGAAGAGAAAAAATTAATAGCAGCCATCTTTGGAAGTGATCTACCACAGTATGTATCATGCATTAATATTTTTTGAGGTCATTTTAAGTTTTCTGAGGACTAGGGATTTATTGAAATTTTTAAAACATTTTTTACTGTAAAAATAATACATGCACAGAAAAAAAAAAGTTCTTCTGTATCATAATGGTATCAAAGGGAAGGATATAAAATAAAAAGTAAACTTCCTTCCCAATCCCACCTCCCATTTCTGGGGTCTTCTTAAGCTTCTCTTTGCCTATCTCCTTTTTACATCATATATATATATGTAAACTATATTTTTCCAAATATACTATCATTTTTTAAATATAATATTCCCAAAAGTCTGTCCCACCTACCCCCATCAATCACTGAGGTATGCAAAGATGGTTACCTTTTAGTTTTTAGTTGCTTCTTGAGAACTATTACTTTCAATCCCTTAGAATATTTGTTCTTGGCAAACAGTAAGTGCTAAATTCATGTTGACTAAATAGAACTGAATTCATGCAGACTCTCACAAACAGACATTATGTTGTCCTTAAAACCTTCTTCTTGGGGCGCCTGGGTGGCTCAGTTGTTAAGCGTCTGCCTTCGGCTCGGGTCATGATCCCAGGGTCCTGGGATCGAGCCCCGCATTGGGCTCCCTGCTCAGCTGGGAGTCTGCTTCTCCCTCTCCCTCTCCCCCTGCTTGTGTTCCCTCTTTCGCTGTGTCTCTCTATGTCAAATAAATCAATAAAAATTTTAAAAAGTAAAAAAATAAAAAAAATAAATAAAACCTTCTTTTTCTTTTTGTACTTTTATTCATCCCTTTATCCCCCATTTTAATTCCTTTTGGCCTTCCAAACATTTTTTTAAACACAGTAAAATAGCCTTAAATATGAGAAGAGATACAGAAAGGACAACATGAAATAATGACAAGTCCAAATTATAAAATAATTACTAAGAACTGAAGGACTGCACTTCTCTATACCAACTACACAAACAAAAAAATAATAAAGTTTGGAAAACCCAAGACTGATAGCCAGTTGCTTCCACAAAAAGGTCAAAGTCATTTGAAATTAGCATACCAATTATTTGCTTTCAGATGGGTGCATGAAAGTCTTGAAAATTCAACTCAACAACCATTTATTGAGCATAGACCATGTATTCATTGTCTGAAATGTAAGATGACTGTGATAGAGCCATGTCCTTAGAAGAGTCCACTATTCAAAGGAGGAGACAGACACAGAAATGAAGAGTACAAGGGAATGACTGTGGACCTGGTAGAGAGAGAGCAGGGCTAGAGGGGCACCTGTAGGTATCCTCAGAAAATGAGTATTATGGTACCACTGTTAAATCCCACCTGGACATAGAGTTTATGGTAGATTGTTCATCCTGAAATCTGGTTATGCATATTCCTTTTTAAATATTTTTAGAAAATGCAGGGAAAATATTTTAGAAAATATTTCTAGAAAATTCCTTTTTAAATATTTTTAGAAAATGCATCCTGAAATCTGGTTATGCATATTCCTTTTTAAATATTTTTAAAAATAAAAATATTTTTATTCAGCCCCAAGGTAACTGAAAAAATCACATACCCAAAATCAGCCATGTTCAAAAGGATACCATTTTTTACAGCATAGGGAATATAGTCAATGGTCTTGTAATAGTGTTGCATGGTGACAGAGGGTAGCTACACTTGTGGTGAGCACAGCATAACGTAGAGACTTGTCTGATCACTATGTTGTACACCTGAAACCAATATAACTTTGTGTGTCAACTATACTTCAACTAAAAAATTAACAAAATTGAAAAGGATACCAATTTTCATTTTACATATGGAGACAGTCTACTAATTTCCAGTAATCATGTCCTAATTTCCAGTAATCATGAGGAATCATTCTCTACTATCTCTGGGGTCTGAAAGTATTGGACCCTGTCATGGGCAGCCTCCAAACCATTCACTTTCTGACTGCTATCTTTAATGCCCTAGGAGAAGAATCTCTGACAGGCTACCGGAACACCAAATATAGTGCTGACATGGTACAAAATGTTTAAAAATGAATGTCTCGTCAAGGTTTCCTGGAAGACAATCCAGGTCAAAGGCACATTGCCTGAAACCCGATGTTGATAACTGCCCAGATTATTCAAGAGGGTGGTACGGAAGCAGGGAGAGGGTGGAATGTTAAGAAAGAAATCAATTAGAAATGGATTTTATTCCCAGAGTGCTACAGAAAGCACAAACTTCCCTCGAAGCCTTTGTCTTTTTAAACGTGACATCTCCTCCATTAGATGCTCATCTTGTAGTTATTCTATCTTTTTATGTCAACTTTCCTGTATAGGACAACAGTGCTATGCTTGTAAAACCTCACCGTGGAAAAAAGAATATGGGAGAATGAGAAGAGCTGAGCTGAGGTGCCATGAAACAGTAGGAACCACGGGTCTTTGGTGTCCTTACTGTCCTTTCAAATGCCTTCTGTACCCACCTGTCTCAGGATGGTTGCCCCCAAAAGCAGACCTTGAGACCAGAGTATCAGTACAAGTAGTTTATTTAGGAGGTGATCCCCAAAGCCCTGTTAAGGGAATAGGGCAATAAGAAAGGGAGTATTATCAGGCAAATTAGCACTAGGACCACCAAGGCTCAACTAGAGAGGACCCTTATAAAGAGTGTAGGACGTTTGAGTTATCCCCAGCAAAGAGCAAGGAAGCCTGGGTGTTCATCCACTAACCACATCCAACATGGACTGGGCTGTTCCCAGAGACATTAACAGCTCAGTTCTTCTGGCCTCCCCATTCAAGGCCAAGAGAAAGCCCTCACATGGAGAGTTGCTAGCGTCCAGTAGGAGGTTGTGGGAATGCCCTAGAATGGTGCCAAGTTATACGGGCAGGACACAGACAGAGTCCACTGCACCATCCCATTTTTTTATTTGCTCAGCATTCCCAAATTCTGTTCTCTCCATGTCTTTCTCTCCTCCCAGCATATTAAAGTTAGATGTCTTTTCTTCTGTAGAGGGAAGAGAGTTTGCAGGTGATGAATAAAAGAACAGTTGAGCATGTAGTGTTATTAAAAAACCTGAATAAGAATTATTTTTATGAGATTTAGGTCACAGGGGAGGGTTCCTACAGAATGGATGGGACTTCAGGGGGAAATTCTTGTCTTGTATTTGTACTAAATAACTGCTTTGATGAACAATAATGACTAATGGGAATGATGCAGTTAAACTTGTTTCTTCTTGTCTCCTCATACCACAGACCAATATCTGCCTAATGTCCCAGGTAAGAAAAGAAAAATCAGTAAATTTATACATTGTGTTTTGTTTAAGCCTTCTACTCCCAAAGCAAATTTTTTCATGAATAACTTAAATTGAACTGGGGCCCCATGTGGGCCACTTGTGATGGTGTCTTATTAAAAGAAACAGTAGGTTTCTATCACCAGACAAAAAGTAACTCAAGCACTTCAAATCTTTGCCTAGTCTATTGAGACTTTATGCACAGAAAACCATTTTTTACAATTTTGTCTCCCCATCTCTCTGCCTTCTCAGTATCATTTGCAGGAACTATAGCTGCTCCCCCCAATTTTTTCCCCACTCGTCACTTCCCATCCCTCAAAACTCTCCTGCTTTCAATCCCCACAACTTGTATCTCTCCCCCCTACTCCTGCCTTTTTCTTGGTACAATCTATTAAGACTGCTTTTTTTTTTTAAAAGATTTTATTTATTTATTTGAGAGAGAGAGAATGAGAGACAGAGAGCATCAGAGGGAGGAGGGTCAGAGGGAGAAGCAGACTCCCCACTGAGCAGGGAGCCCGATGAGGGACTCGATCCTGGGACTCCAGGATCATGACCTGAGCTGAAGGCAGTCGCTCAACCAACTGAGCCACCCAGGCGCCCCTAAGACTGCTTTTTATCTTTGGGTCTTTTGTTATTGTTGTTCTTTTTTTTCCCATGGCATGTAATCTCTACAACAAAGGGTATCCAGAAGCATCTATTCTTCCCTCTAGGAGCCATAGTGAAATATGTGTGTGCTGGGGAAGGGGGAGGATGTAATGTATGGAGTCAGAAAGGTAGTGAACCCTGACTTAGAGGTTAACAATTCTGCTCTTGCTTTACTCTACTTATCTATCAATCTGTATTTACCTATGTCTATCTGTCTGTTGGAAAAGGACTAAAATGAACAAGAGGAGAGAGTTCCTTGTTTCCTCTTGCCTTCTACCTTCACCATCTTTACTTCCTTTTTGCCAGCTACCACTTCTACCTTATGAATTTTGACTAGCCAATAAACTGCAAGACTTGCATAAACAGTTCTTGGGAAATAGTGTTCTGGTGGTTATAAAAAAGGAACACAAAAGGGAATGACTCCCAGCCCTGAGTTTTGGTTAAAGTTGCAAATTGCTGCCTTAGCCAAAATGGCAAAGCTAGGGACTCAACTTAGCTAATCCTCAACTTTGCTAATCAACTTTGCTTGACCCTGCTTCCACTGGGGAGTCACCAGGTGTTTGGGTGCTCCCTGAATCAAGGAATTCACTGGACAAAGCCCTACCAACCTTTACTTGAGTCCCTTAAATCATTTTCTTTTGACTTTATCTCCACATACAGTATGTATATACACATATCCATATCCATATGATGTATGTGAAGACAGATTAAGTTACGAAGCATTTTCATATTCACTATACTTACAAAATGCCAATAGCCTTATGAGGTAAATGTGAGTATGAATTATTTTCTTCATTCTCTAAGGGAGAAAATTAAAGTTCAGAGGAGTTAGATGGGTTGGCCCAAGGTCCCACAGCTTGTTACTATACATTCAAACCTGGGCCGCCAAGTCCCCTGCATTTCACTATAGTACATCTGAGCATTCCATGGTACTTTTGAGGATTCTCAAAGAATTTTGTATGCCACTCCTTATCTTCCACACCAAGGAACACCCCAAAATCCAGGACAAAGTGAGGACAATCCACTGTCTTAGAATCAACATTCAAACTCTGTGTTGGGCTATATGTGTGTAATGGTGATTACATTTGTGTTTGCATAATTTGTGATCACATATAATCTTTTCTCATTGTGGAAAAGTAGAAATTGCAGAAAATCGCAAAGAAGACAAAAATCACCTTTGATTTAATTAAATTTCATAATCACTGTTAACAGTCAGTGTGTATCTTTCATAAACATATATATTCTTGAATTTTAACACTCGATATCAGAACAAGACATAGACACTACAGGAGAGGACAATGATAAGCCAATTTCACTCATGAACAGCAACACAAAATTCTAACCAAAAATATTATCGAGCTGAATTACGCAATTTATAAATAAGATAATACACTGTGGCTGAAATGATTTATTACAGAAATTTGGTTGGAACTGACATAATACAAGTCACTATTGCAATGTACCACATTAAAAGTTTATTTTTTTAAGAAGAAAGTATGATCTCAACAGACAGAAAAAGCAGTCAAAAATTAACATTCATTCATAAGAGAACTATGAAAGTGGGAAGAGAAGGAAACTACCCCAATCTGACAGAGTGTATCTCCTGCAAATATCACATGCAATAGTGAAATATTAAAATCATTCTCTTTTCTATGAGAAATAAGACCAGGATGACTGCTTCTCTTCAATATTTTCTTGGAGGCTCTAGCCAGCACAGCAGGAAAAGAGAGAGAGATAAACATATACTAATTGGAAAGGAACAAACAAAGCTCACTATTTACATATAATTGTCTACCTAGAAAGCTCAAAAGAGTCTACAGAGAAACATATTAGAATTTAGCAAAATTTCTACACGTAAGTTTAATATATGAAAGAAGAAGTGCAGGAAGGACATTTCTGTTCATCAACAGCAATTAGAATGTCTAATTTCAAAAATTAGAATGGTGCCAAAGACCTTAACAGACACCCCACTAAAGAAGATATACAGATGACAAATAAGCATATGAAAAGATGCTCCACATCATACGTCATCAGAGAAATGCAAATTAAAAAAATTAAAATAATCATGTGTAGAATACAGTTGATACACTTATTAGAATCCAAAACATTGACAACACCAAATACTGGCGAAGATGTGGGGCAACAGGCATTCTCATTCACTACTGCTGGGAATGAAAACCAGTGCAGCCATTTTGAAAAACAATATGGTGGCTTCTTAAAAAGCTAAGCATACTTTTCCCATACAGTCATGCTCCAGCAATCACGCTCCTTGGTTTTTACCCAAAGGAATTGAAAACTATGTCCACACAAAAACATGTACACAGATGTTTATAGCAACTTTATTTGTAATTTCCAAAAATTGGAAGCAACAAACATGTCCTTCAGTAGGTGAATGCATAAATAATCTGTGGCACATCCAGACAATGGATTATTGTTAAGTACTAAAAAGAAATGAGCTATCAAGCCATGAAAAGATATGGAGGAATCTTAAACGCATATTACTTAGTGGAAGAAACCAATCTGAAAAGGTTACATACTCTATGATTCTAACTATATGATATTCTGAAAAAAACAAAACTATGGAGACAGTAAAAAGATCAGTGGTTTTCATAGGTTGGATGGTGGGGAGAGATGAATAGGCATAACACAAAGGATTTTTAGAGCAATTGAAACCATTCTGTATGATACTATAATAATGGATACATGTCATTATACATTTGTCCAAGCCCATAGAACGTACAACACCAAGAGTGAACCCCAATGTAAACTATGGACTCTGGGCGATAATGATGTGTCAGTGTAGATCCATCAATTCTAACAAATGTACATTCCGATGGGGATTCTGGCAGAAAGAATATATGATAGAGAATAAAAGCGGTCCTTTTCCTGCTGACATCACAGGAATGAGCTACTATTTCTAAGTTATGTTTAGAATAAAAGCTGGTTTCTTTAAATTTAATTTTATTATATTTGAAAAGACTACTGATAGAGGGTAGCACATGGTACCTTGAGACTGAGCTCTGGCTTGGAGCCTTAGCAGCGTTGACCGAAGCTGGGGAAACTGCCATTTCAAAGCTACAGTTTTCTGAATTGCAAGAGGCAGAGATTTGAACACACCTCCACTGAAAGTATTCCCTTTTCTAGAAGTCAGCCCCAATGGGCCAGACATCCATGCAAATGTCAAGCAGAGTCCGGTCAAGCAGAGCCAAGTGCTCTGTACGACAACGCAGAGGGTGTGCGCTGTCGGCAGAGTTACATCTCTACAGGCTCTCTGGGGTCTCTGTCCGATGGCTCCATGCCTCACCCCTGCTTGTGCCCCAGCAGCTGGACATGCTCTCATTCGAGCTGACGCTCACAGAAGAGCAGAACTTTGGGAATCAGAAGAGTGCAGGAAGGACAGGGAGGACGGCCTGGAGGAAGGACGACCAAAAGAAACTTGGGAGGGTGCGGTAGAGTTTGACCTGGCCTGAAGGGCTCATGACCCACATATGGTTTTACTTACATCTAAACAACCCAGATTCAAGAAAATACTGAACATTAGGGGAGCCCTCCCTGCTTTCTTTGTACTACGGAGGGAGAGATGCAGTGGAGATGGCCTCCCACCCCTTCCCTCCTTACTTTTAATCTTTTTTAAGCATGTGCTGTTATTGTTTTCTGATGTGATGGTGCTGTGGCGGTCGCACATTTGTGAGTTTGGGTCAGGGTGTCCCAACAAGGACATGGATATTTTTCAACTGTCAATGATCCTGGGAGAAGGATCCAGGGAGGAAATGAAGACTCAAATCTGACCTTAGAAGGAAGAAGAGGAACAAATTCTGCTCTCTGGGTCTTCTTTTTTGGTCATGGACTCTGAAGACACGTTTCTGAAGTCTTCCAACCAGAGGCTCTGCCCTAAGGAGGCATCCAAGGGAAAAAGGAGGGAGATAGACCCTAAAGTCATCTGATAAAGCTGGGTCAGACCCTGTGGGTTCTGAAGTTAGCCATCCCTCTGGCTGGGGTACTTAGACCTTCTCGCCATTCCCCGGAACACAAATCAGACTCAAACATTCAACAGGATTTTACCAAAAAAAAAAAGATTTTACTTGTCTTGAATAGACAAGATGGGGTGGGGGGCAGGGGGAGTTTCATTGGATTTTCCTAGACCTGTGATTCTCAAAGTGCAATTCCAAGATAAGCAGCATCAGTATCCCCCAGGAACTTGTTAAGTAAGAATGCAGATTTTGGGGTCTCATCCCACACTTACTGAACCCAGAACTCTGAAGGTACAGCTCAGAGATCGATGGCTTAACAAGCCCCCAGGTGATTCCAATGCACATAAGGAACACTAGGCCTTCAGTTCAAATCTTACACAGGTGAAGAGCATCACCTTGAATTTAACTTTTAATGTGACCTCATTTGAACATCCTGCCTGTAAAGTCAGAGTCCTTAGTCATTAATGCTGTTCACCTACTTATTTTTTTTTTAATTTTTTTTTTATTCTTATGTTAATCCCCTTACATTACAACATTAGTTTTAGATGAAGTGTTTCATGATTCATTGTTTGTGCACAACACCCAGTGCTCCATACAGAATGTGCCCTCCTAAATACCCACCACCAGGCTAACCCATCCTCCCACCCCCCTCCCCTCTAGAACCCTGTTTGTTTTTCAGAGTCCATCGTCTCTCATGGTTCGTCTACCCCTCCGATTTCCCCTGCTTCATTCTTCCCCTCCCGCTACCTTCTTCTTCTTCTTCTTCTTTTTTTTTTTCTTAACATATATTGCATTATTTGTTTCAGAGGTACAGATTTGAGAGTCAACAGTCTTGCACAATTCACAGCGCTTACCAGAGCACATACACTCCCCAGTGTCTATCACCCAGTCCCCCCATCCCTTCCACCCCACCCCCCACTCCAACAACACTCAGTTTGTTTCCTGCGATTAAGAATTCCTCATATCAGTGAGATCATATGATACATGTCTTTCTCTGTTTGACTTATTTCACTCAACATAATACCCTCCAGTTCCATCCACGTCGTCGCAAATGGCAAGATCTCATTCCTTTTGATGGCTGCATAATATTCCATTGTATATATATACCACTTCTTCTTTATCCATTCATCTGTCGATGGACATCTTGGCTCTTTCCATAGTTTGGCTATTGTGGACATTGCTGCTATAAACATCGGGGTGCACGTACCCCTTCGGATCCCTACTTTTGTATCTTTGGGGTAAATACCCAGTAGTGCAATTGCTGGATCATATGGTAGCTCTATTTTCAACTTTTTGAGGAACCTCCATACAGTTTTCCAGAGTGGCTGCACCAGTTTGCATTCCCACCAACAGTGTAGGAGGGTTCCCCTTTCTCCGCATCCCCGCCAACATCTGTCGTTTCCTGACTTGTTAATTTTAGCCATTCTGACTGGTGTGAGGTGATATCTCATGGAGGTTTTGATTTGGATTTCCCTGATGCTGAGCGATATTGAGCACTTTTTCATGTGTCTGTTGGCCATTTGGATGTCTTCTTTGGAAAAATGTCTGTTCATGTCTTCTGCCCATTTCTTCATTGGATTCTTTGTTCTTTGGGTGTTGAGTTTGATGAGTTCTTTATAGATTTTGGATACTAGCCCTTTATCTGATATGTCATTTGCAAATATCTTCTCCCATTCTGTCGGTTGTCTTTTGGTTTTGTTAACTGTTTCCTTTGCTTTGCAAAAGCTTTTTATCTTGATGAAGTCCCAATAGTTCATTTTTGCCCTTGCTTCCCTTGCCTTTGGCGATGTTTCTAGGAAGAAGTTGCTTCGGCTGAGGTCAAAGAGGTTGTTGCCTGTGTTCTCCTTTAGGATTTTGATGGACTCCTGTCTCACATTGAGGTCTTTCAACCATTTGGAGTCTATTTTTGTGTGTGGTGTAAGGAAGTGGTCCAGTTTCATTCTTCTGCATGTGTCTATCCAATTTTCCCAACACCATTTGTTGAAGAGACTGTCTTTGTTCCATTGGACATTCTTTCCTGCTTTGTCGAAGATGAGTTGACCATAGAGTTGAGGGTCCATTTCTGGGCTCTCTATTCTGTTCCATTGATCTAGGTGTCTGTTTTTGTGCCAGTACCATGCTGTCTTGATGATGACAGCTTTGTAATAGAGCTTGAAGTCCGGAATTGTGATGCCACTGGCTTTGCTTTTCTTTTTCAATATTCCTCTGGCTATGCGGGGTCTTTTCTGGTTCCATACAAATTTTAGGATTATTTGTTCCATTTCTTTGAAAAAAGTGGATGGTATTTTGATGGGGATTGCATTGAATGTGTAGATTGCTCTAGGTAGCATTGACATCTTCACAATATTTGTTCTTCCAATCCATGAGCATGGAACGTTTTTCCATTTCTTTGTGTCTTCCTCAATTTCTTTCATGAGTATTTTATAGTTTTCTGAGTACAGATCCTTTGTCTCTTTGGTTAGATTTATTCCTAGGTATCTTATGGTTTTGGGTGCAATTGTAAATGGGATCGACTCCTTAATTTCTCTTTCTTCTGTCTTGTTGTTGGTGTATAGGAATGCCACTGACTTCTGTGCATTGATTTTATATCCTGCCACTTTACTGAATTCCTGTATGAGTTCTAGCAGTTTTGGGGTGGAGTCTTTTGGGTTTTCCACATAAAGTATCATATCATCTGCAAAGAGTGAGAGTTTGACTTCTTCTTTGCCAATTTGGATGCCTTTGATTTCTTTGTGTTGTCTGATTGCTGTGGCTAGGACTTCCAATACTATGTTGAATAGCAGTGGTGATAGTGGACATCCCTGCCGTGTTCCTGACCTTAGGGGGAAAGCTCTCAGTTTTTCCCCATTGAGAGTGATATTCACTGTAGGTTTTTCATAGATGGCTTTTATGATATTGAGGTATGTACCCTCGATCCCTATACTCTGAAGAGTTTTGATCAAGAAAGGATGCTGTACTTTGTCAAAAGCTTTTTCTGCATCTATTGAGAGGATCATATGATTCTTGTTCTTTCCTTTGTTAATGTACTGTATCACATTGATTGATTTGCGGATGTTGAACCAACCTTGCAGCCCAGGGATAAATCCCACTTGGTCATGGTGAATAATCCTTTTAATGTACTGTTGGATCCTATTGGCTAGTATTTTGGTGAGAATTTTTGCATCCATGTTCATCAAGGATATTGGTCTGTAATTCTCCTTTTTGATGGGGTCTTTGTCTGGTTTGGGGATCAAGGTAATCCTGGCCTCATAAAATGAGTTTGGAAGTTTTCCTTCCGTTTCGATTTTTTGGAACAGTTTCAGAAGAATAGGTATTAATTCTTCTTGAAATGTTTGGTAGAATTCCCCTGGGAAGCCATCTGGCCCTGGGCTTTTGTTTGTTGGGAGATTTTTGATGACTGCTTCAATTTCCTTAGTGGTTATAGGTCTGTTCAGGTTTTCTATTTCATCCTGGTTCAGTTTTGGTAGTTGATACATCTCTAGGAATGCATCCATCTCTTCCAGGTTATCTAATTTGCTGGCATAGAGTTGCTCATAATATGTTCTTATAATTGTTTGGATTTCTTTGGTGTTGGTTGTGATCTCTCCTCTTTCATTCATGATTTTGTTGATTTGGGTCATTTCTCTTCTCTTTTTGATAAGTCTGGCCAGGGGTTTATCAATCTTGTTAATTCTTTCAAAGAACCAACTCCTAGTTTCGTTGATCTGTTCTACTGTTCTTTTAGTTTCTATTTCATTGATTTCTGCTCTGATCTTTATGATTTCTCTTCTCCTGCTGGGTTTAGGCTTTATTTGCTGTTCTTTCTCCAGCTCCTTTAGGTGTAGGGTTAGGTTGTGTACTTGAGACCTTTCTTGTTTCTTAAGAAAGGCTTGTATTGCTATATACTTTCCTCTTAGGACTGCCTTTGCTGCATCCCAGAGATTTTGAACAGTTGTGTTTTCATTTTCATTGGTTTCCATGTATTTTTTTAATTCTTCTTTAATTTCCTGGTTGACCCATTCATTCTTCAGTAGGATGCTCTTTAGCCTCCCTGTATTTGAGTTCTTTCCGACTTTCCTCTTGGGATTGAGTTCTAGTTTCAAAGCATTGTGGTCTGAAAATAGGCAGGGAATGATCCCAATCTTTTGGTACCGGTTGAGACCTGATTTATGACCTAGGATGTGATTGATTCTGGAGAATGTTCCATGGGCACTAGAGAAGAATGTGTATTCCGTTGCTTTGGGGTGGAATGTTCTGAATATGTCTGTAAAGTCCATTTGGTCCAGTGTGTCATTTAAAGTCTTTATTTCCTTGTTGATCTTTTGCTTAGATGATCTGTCCATTTCAGTGAGGGGGATCTTAAAGTCCCCCACTATTATTGTATTGTTGTTGATGTGTTTCTTTGCTTTTGTTATTAATTGCCTTATATAATTGGCTGCTCCCATGTTAGGGGCATAGATATTTACAATTGTTAGATCTTCTTGTTGGATAGATCCTTTAAGTATGATATAGTGTCCTTCCTCATCTCTTATTACAGTCTTTGGTTTAAAATCTAATTTGTCTGATATAAGGATTGCCACCCCAGCTTTCTTTTGGTGTCCATTAGCATGGTAAATGGTTTTCCACCCCCTCACTTTCAATCTGGGGGTGTCTTTGGGTCTAAAATGAGTCTCTTGCAGACAGCATATCGATGGATCTTGTTTTTTAATCCAGTCTGTTAGCCTGTGTCTTTTGATTGGGGCATTTAGCCCATTTACATTCAAGGTAACTATTGAAAGATAGGAATTTAGTGCCATTGTATTGCCTGTAAGGTGACTGTTACTGTATATTGTCTGTGTTCCTTTCTGGTCTATGTTGCTTTTAGGGTCTCTCTTTGCTTAGAGGACCCCTTTCAAGATTTCCTGTAGGGCTGGTTTTGTGTTTGCAAATTCCTTTAGTTTTTGTTTGTCCTGGAAGCTTTTTATCTCTCCTTCAATTTTCAATGACAGCCTAGCTGGATAGAGTATTCTTGGCTGCATATTTTTCTCATTTAGTGCTCTGAATATATCCTGCCAGTCCTTTCTGGCCTGCCAGGTCTCTGTGGATAGGTCTGTTGCCAATCTAATGTTTCTACCATTGTAGGTTACATATCTCTTCTCCCGAGCTGCTTTCAGGATTTTCTCTTTGTCTCTGAGACTCGTAAGTTTTACTATTAGATGTCAGGGAGTTGACCTATTTTTATTGATTTTGAGAGGGGTTCTCTGTGCTTCCTGGATTTTCATGCCTGTTTCTTTCCCCAAATTAGGGAAGTTCTCTGCTATAATTTGCTCCATTATACCTTCTGCCCCTCTCTCTCTTTCTTCTTCTTCTGGGATCCCAATTATTCTAATGTTGTTTCGTCTTATGGTATCGCTTATCTCTCGAATTCTGCCCTCATGATCCAGTAGTTGTTTATCTCTCTTTTTCTCAGCTTCTTTATTTTCCAGCATTTCATCTTCTATATTACTGATTCTCTCTTCTGCCTCATTTATTCTAGCAGTTAGCGCCCCCATTTTTGATTGCACCTCATTAATAGCCTTTTTGATTTCTACTTGGTTGGATTTTAGCTCTTTTACTTCTCCAGAAAGAGTTTCTCTAATAACTTCCATATTTTTTTCAAGCCCAGCTAGTATCTTTAAAGTGATGATTCTGAACTCTAGATCTGACATCGTACTAATGTCCGTATTGAGTAGGTCCCTGGCAGTCGGTACTGCCTCTTGTTCTTTTTGTTGAGGTGATTTTTTCCGTCTCGTCATTTTGTGCAGAGGAGAATAGATTAATGAGAGAACAAAATGCTAGCAGAGTAACCACGTCCCCAGAAAATATGCTCTAAACAAATCAGAAAAGACCTGAAGCAGTGGGATAAGAAGGGGAAAGAGAGAAAAAAGAAAAAGAAAAAAAGAGAAAAAGATAAAGATAAAAACAAAAACAAACAAAACAAAACAACAACAACAAAAGAAAAAACAGAATGTGATCAAATATGATCTATATGGTATATAGATCAGTGCCACACACTAGATTTGGGGTGTGTTTTGGTCTTTTAGAAGAAAGTGTCTCCCAAGATTTTAAAGAAAGAAAAACTTATATATGTACAAAAATAAGGGTTGATATGATGAAGGGATGGAAAATGACTGTAAAAATGGAAATTATAAAAAATTTTATAAAAGGAATTGATAAGAAGTTGTTTGAAAAAAGAAAGAGGATTTAAAAAAAGAAAAAAGAAAAAGAAAAAAAAAGGGAGAGGATGTGATCAGGCAGGGGAATAGAAAACACCATATACTAGAGATTTAGGGTATATTTTAATCTGTTAGAAGAAACTATCTCAAAATTTTAAAGAGAGAACAACTTATATATATAAGCCAAAAATATGGGTAACTACTATGAAGGGATAGAATATGACTCTAAAAATGAAAAATAAAAATTTTTTTTTAAAAAAAGGGATTGATAAGATGTTGTTTGAAAAAGGGAAAAAGAAAAATTCAAAAAGAAATAAAAAGACAAAAAGACAGTTAAAAAAAAATTAACTTTAAAAGACTAAGGAATCATGGTAAAAAAGCCGTGAATTCTATGTGCAGTAGTCCCCTAGCGCTGGAGTTCTGCCGTTCTCATTGATCGGTAAACTTGGTCTTGTCTGGCTGTTCTCGCTGATCTTCTGGGGCGGGGCCTGTTGCCGTGGTTTCCAAATGTCTCTGCCGGAGGCGGAATTGCCCCACCCTTGCCCCCTCCCGGCTAAGTAATCCGCTCGGGTTTGCTCTCCGGGGCTTTTGTTCCCTGCGAGCTTTCTGTACAGCTTTGGAGGCAGAGAGTGAAAATGGCGGCCTCCCAATCTCCGCCCCGGAGGAGCCGAGAACTCGGGGCCCCGCTCCTCAGTGAGCCCCCAGAGAAAAGCCGCCAGTCACTCCCGTCTCCCTCGTCTCTGGCCACACTCCATGCTCACCCGGCCTGCGACCGCGCGCCTCTATCTCTGGCACCCGACCCCGGGTGGAGTCTCCAAACCCAGCAGATCCCTGCGGTGCACTCCCGCGCGGCTCCTCCCGGGGGAGGAAGGGGAGTCTCCCCGGATCTGCCGCTTGTGGGGTCCCTGCTGGAGGAGCAGTGGCCCGACTGTGCCGCGGATCACGGTTTAGGGCCACCCCGAGCTGAGAGCCCGCGCCTGGGCTCCGTCTCTGCAGCCGGCTTCCCTGCTCCGATCCCTGGGAGCTCTGCCGCCCTCAGGCACCCCCGGTCTTTCTGTGACCCCGAGGGTCCTGAGACCACACTGTCCCGGAGGGTCCACCCCCCGCTTAGCCACCAGAGTGACGTCCCTCGGCGGAGCCAACTTCTAAAAGTTCCGATTTTGTGCTCCGCGGCTCTATCACTTGCCAGAAGCGGCCGATGGAGGCCCCTCCCCCGCCATCTATCCTCCCGAATATCGCCGCGGATTCACTTCTCCGCACGTCCTACCTTCCAGAAAGTGGTCTCTTTCTGATGAGAGAGTTGTTGCTCTTCTTTTCTTCGATCTCCTGTTGGGTTTGTAGGTGTTCAGAATGGTTTGATCCCTATCCAGCTGAATTCCTGAGAGGAGACGAAATCCAGGTCTCCTACTCCTCCGCCATCTTGCTCCTGGTTCTGTTCACCTACTTATTATTTCCAGTTATCTGCTTTCTGGGTCTATGGCAGCATTATATTTCCCAGCCCCCTTGTGGTTGAATGGGACCACAAGACTAGGTCTTGGTGTTGCCAATGAATTGTAAAAGGGAGCATTAGACTGTCAGTACTTGACCCTACAGACCTTCCTCTTTCCCTTTATAGTAACGTTCAAGACAGTGGCTGCTCCATCAGTCTGGACCCCAAAGCAAGGAGATGTGAAAAAGGCCCCCAACCTTTGTTGTTATACGCCACCAGGACTGATGGGTTAACTGTGCCTGCACCTGAGTAATAGGTGCAGGTGAACTGACCAGTACCTGAAACTGTGACCATGGGTTCTATCATTTCTGTCAATGCTCTTATTTCAAATATCCTGTCCATTTTTAAACCACCAGTCCCAGTTTTTACTTCAATCACCTATAATCTGTTGGTTCTATCTCCCCTAATGGACTGTGAAACTTATCCTCTGTCTCCCACATTGTCTAACACAGAGTTGGGGGCACAGTAGGAGTTTAATATATATTTATTGTTTGATCTGTTATAATCCACATCCATTTTAAAAGACCGTTCTCCCTTTACGGCCTCTGTTTCTGTAAATATCTACCACAAAGCACTCTTCATATTTTCCCCTTCAAATGGCTTCTTTCCCTCCTGATAGTACTTAAATTCAGCATTTGAGTCTCCTTGCTTTGTTTTAATTATTAACTGTGATTAGATACTCCAAGGGTTCTGGAGCAACCGGGCAATTGAACACGTATAATTTTCCTGATTATTTCCCTGACTCAATTCGGAACAAAAAGAAACAAACAACAGAAGTCAAAGAAGGAGTGTTTGTTTTCTCAGCTAGATCACTGTGGATTTACACCTCTTTCCCATTTGCACTAATGAGAATTACATGAGTAATTCCCCCACAGTGAACACAACCCTTGAGTCCTTCCAGTGCCTTTCTAAAGTGGTAGCAAGAATTTAAAGCTATTCTAGTGCATGTAACTGAAAAATACCAACTACCACATCACATGTGTGAACCAAACATTTCTCTTGAACTGGGCCTGGAGCTCCTGAAGATACAGGATTGTATCTCATCCTATCTTTGAATCTTTAATGCCTAACATGGACTCTAGCACATTATATGCTTTTTGTTGAGTAAATGAATGAATGAAATGAATCAACCAATGCAATCAAAGTTTTTTTTTGTTATTTTACTAGAAGAAACTAAAACCCAAATTTTGTTAATTACCCCAGGAGAGAAACATAATTACCAAATGTGGGCCTTGCTCTGTGGAAAACAGACCCTTTGTTTAAGGGTTTCTGTCTTAACTAGAACCATTAATCCCTGAAAATGTGTTTGTCTCATCCCAGGAGGTCCATCCTCCAAGATCTTTTCATGTGTTAAGAGTCCCCATAAAGGCAAAAACCCCTATTTAAACAGATGATGGACCTGTGCCAAGAAGAATAACTAGAACACATGACAGTAATTCTCACGATATTTTTCAGTAAATGCTGACAATGCTAATTAAACAAATAAAGCCAATGAAAGCAAATACCTTACTCAGAAAAGGGATGGGGATCACACTGGTTCCTTAACTCCACAACTCACTCTAGGCAGCCAAGGTACCAACAGGGTAAATCCACGGTGTTAGGTCAAAGCTCCCAGTGTTCTCTTGCGGCAGAAATTCAGGGTTGTATGCCAGGATATTTAAATATTTAGCAACCTGAATCTGATCCCATAGTCCAAAGTAGATCAAAGGACTCTATTCTCTGGAGGACGCTCTGGCAAAGGAATTGCTTCTGGGACAAGCACCTCCTTTTCTCCATATCTGTTCCTATGTGGAATTCTTCTCTGGATAGATAGGATATTTGAAGTGGAATGAAGCAATTTGCCCAATTAACTTGCTAAAATCTTTTCACTGTCCCTTAATTAAAGATTTGGTTGAAATATAAATTTCTATTTTCAGATGCAAAATTAGTCATAGAGTTGAATAATTTACACTTTAGTGTGAATTAGTTTACCATGCATTTTTTTTCCTGAATCTTTTGCCCACTTAAAGTAACAGAATAGTAAGTAGTTGAGTTCTACTCAACTCTCCTTATCCTGTTTCCTATATGTCATGTGAACAGTTATTATATTAGAGAGAATTTAATAGTGAACAGAGAAAGCATTTCTCAGTGCAACTGTTCTAGAGTTAGATCGTCAAAGCACAAAATTCCTTTGCATTGTTCTCTTTTGATTAGATTTATTACTTGCAGCCACAGAAATCAATTTTGGCTGATCCAAAGCAGAAATTCTGTGTGTTATAAGTATGTTGGGTAGTTCCCATAATCACCAAAAAAGGATGACAACCAGACTCACAAACAACGCAGGCAGGAACAACATCTCCGAGCAGGTCAAGGAACCAGCGAGGTCTCCACGGGCAATGCCTTCAAGCTCTAGATGCCACAGCTTGAACCCCCAGCCGGTTGGTAGGAGGTACTGGAGACCACCATGACCCGCCCCGCCATCAGTCACTTCCCTGGAAATCCCATCCTACTGTCCTACCACTACCTTCACAATGGGTGCTCCTTGGTCTTCACTAGTTTCCAAGTCTGGGGCACCTTCTACTGGTGGACTTGATCCTGTTGCCTACAAAGTAGCAGCAAAGGAGGCTGACAGAGGAATTTTGGTGTCTGATACAAAAGGCAAATTCTGCTTCTAATGAACACTCACAAAGTAAAGATACTGACAATTTCCTAGAAATTGTTAGAGATTTTATTCTCAAAAGTTTAGATGTCTGCCATGAAATATGCCCAGATTATTTAAAAAAAAAATTTTTTTTTTGAGAGAGAGTGCATGAGTGGGGAGGGGGAGAGGGGCAGAGAGAGAGATAATTTTAAGCAGGCTCCACGCGGATGTGGGGCTCGACCTCATGACTCTGAGATCATGACTTGAGCTGAAATCAAGAGTCAGATATTTAACTGACTAAGCCACCCAGGCACCCCGAAATCTGTTTATTTTAGTGAAGGTATTGATACATCAAAAAAATCTGTGTGTACTTATACCCAAGTTTCAATATCATAGAAGTTTGAACCTTCAGGTAGCTTGCACTAGGCAAGGCAACTGTTACAAATTAGGGCAGAGGGAAGGGAAAGAATATGACCTAATTCTTCTAAAACTGAAGAAACTCCAACAGGAGTTGATGTGTAAAAGACTTGAGGATCTTTAGGGAAAGACTCTTTAGGGAAAGAGTATGCAAGTTAAGTCCAAGGATTAATGCACTTGCTTTTCTTCAGGTCAGAATTCATTGCCTAAACTGACGTATCCACACTGTGATTTGATTGTTGCAGAATTTTCCTCAGTGTTTTATTTGGTTTACGTTACATTGTTTCAGCAATATCTGGAGGATACCAGAGTTAAGATACTTCATGGTAAGGTCTGCCCCAACCAGATCTTAACATCTGGAATCAATAAATCCAGTGGGGAGAGCACAGTGAATTAGAAGCTAAGAGGTTTGGGTTCATTCCTGACCTCATCACTGCATCCTAGAGTCAACGTGGTGGGCAGACATGGAACACAAGTTTGAAATGGCTTTAGTAGACAAAAGCAAATTTTAATACATTAATTCCCTGTCTGTTCTTCTCTGTTTCCTTAAATACCTCCATTTCAGAACAAGAAGTGTAGATCCAAAAAGCTAAGAGTGCTAGGTGAGTATCAGGACATTATTACTTGCCTGGATACAGTCTGAGAAGATGCCACATGGAGTCATGTCAACCATGACAGAATCTCGGAATTTGAGTAGACATTCAAAATTACCTACACCAAGTGCCATATAGGAATATCCTCTACATCACCCCTGACAGGCATTTGTCCAAACTTCCACTTGAATCTCCACGGGGTCCAGTGATTACCAGGACTTCATGGCCTCCTAAATCAGCCCATCCCATTGTTGAACGATGCTCATTGTTTGGAAGTTCTGTTTGCTTATAAAACTCCATTCCACCCAATGGTCTCACTTCTGCCATGGGGCCATAGGAACCTCTGATGAGAGTCTTTCAAATATTTGAAGACATCTGCCTGTCATCTTATCAAGCATTAAATTGTGTCAGGTCCACTTCCTTAATATTTCTAGTACTTGCCCATTCCTCTCCAGTCTCACTTCCATTACATCCTCTCCCCTGAATTATTCCCGGTGTCCTAGGAGACATTCCTGCCTCCAGTCTTGCCTCCTCCAATCCATTTTCAATACATTATCCTTAATAATACTTCCAGCATAAGTATCTTTTAAAAGAAACTCTCACATAGCTTCTTACTGCCTTCAAGATAAATCTCAAATTTTAAGCCCTGTTAGCCCTTTATTATCGGTTCCTTGCTTTTTCCTCCAGGCTCATCACTCATCATCCCTTCCCTTTTACATAGTACCTATCAAACTCTGATTTACTTTGAGTTCCCAGACCCATCTTGCTCTTCCATGTGGACTCTGATCCATGCCCTCTTCCTACCATGCCCTCATTCCCCATCAACTGGATCATCCATGCTTATCTTTTCAGACTTGTTCTCCACCATCCCCCTCACAAAGCTAAATCAGGCACCCTCCCATGGCACTCTGTTCTTAATCCATACTATAAATATTAATGCACTACATTAAAATTATCTATTCTGTCTCGACCACTAAAATGAAGCTCCATGAAGAGGGCAATCTAATTCCTTGCTCACTGCTGTATCCCTGGAGTGCAGTTCAGTAGCTGGTATGTTGCAGGAGCACCATTATTCTCTGTTGAATGATGAATCCAGCTTCTTCAATCTTTCCTCCTATGACTTGGTCACTAAATCCCCCATGATCCTGGCTGCTCCCCCACCACTGTCCCATATATTCTCAAGTTAACAGTGTTCCACCTACAACTTGACTCATGAACTCAGCCTTGATCCCAAGGTCAATGGAAAGAGGGGAAAGCCCTAGGAAAGAAATCTAACTATCCAACTATCCCTCCTTCAATTCTTCTTGCTCTGAGGTCACTCCGGACTTGGTCAGAATCCCAGCATGTGGGATTCTAATAGGTTGGTGACTCTGCCAAACACCCAGTGGAGTTTTTGTTCCTCCATATGGGAATTAACAATAACTTAGCCATACACTGAATAATATATGCATTAAGCAGAACTTAATAGCTATTAATAAAATATTGATGCATTTGTTTTTCTGGCCAAATATTTGAAAGTAACCGGGACCACTTCCAGATGGTGACTTCATTTTGGCATCCTGCGATAGGGAAAGTCATTGCTGAGTTGTGCTGTTTAGCGTATACTTCATGGATTATTTTCTTCATGTATATACACAATGATTGTATTAGTGAATCACTACCTCAGACAGTGGGCCCAGAGAAATTTTCCTTGAGAAGATTTTATTCAATATATTTAAAGGTTGTTCCCTGAATCTTTTATTTGCAAGCTCTTGGCTTTAACCAATTTTCTACATAATGCTCTAAAGCTTATATACTACTTGATCACCCACTGCATTTTACTCTTCTTAATGCTTCTAACTATTTTTCCCATTATTCAAGCTTTCTATTCATCTTCATCTTCATCAATACTGAGTCTCCATTCAGTTTCATAGTCCATTCCATCTTTCCTCATTAGCACAGCTTCTCAGAGTTCTTGTACATCACTTAATCATTTGCACACATCTTAAAACTTTTAACCCTTCAAAAAAGGATATAAATGCCAAAAAATCATAAAATTCTGTGATTCAATAGCAACATGCACAGAAATGGATGCAATTCTTGCAAACAGTCACTGTATTTTTCATCATTTGTAACATCTATAAATAAACAGACAGGATATTCACATGATCAACAGAGACCTCCATGTTAACTGGCAATGTGACAGGTATGATCATGTGAAAGTTATGCCCAACTGCACTTTGAAAAAACTTACCTAAGCAATTTAGATGATGGAAGGCAGATAGATAGAGAGAGAGAGAGGGAGAGAGAGAGAGAAAGAGACAGAGAGAGAAAGAGAGAGACTGACTTTCCTTTTATCTACTTCATGATTTGAAACAAGCTTTAGGATGAAATCCTTTTTCTTTTTACTGAGCACAGAGTGATGAGAAGGGACATGAAATCAGCCTTTCTGAAGAAGAATACCAGCTGAACAATTAAACCAAATATAATATAATCTTGAGGAAATAACCTTTTCACTCTCAGCCCAATTTTCATATCCACAAAAAGGAAAACGGGAATGCAAGCTAGTCCAGCCAATCTGGAAAACAGCATGGAGGTTCTTCTAAATGTTAAAAATAGAACTACCCTACAATCCAGCAATTGCGCTACTAGGTATTTTTTCAAAGGATACAAACATAGTGATTCAAAGGGGCATCTGCACCCCAATGTTCATAGTAGCAATGTCCACAACAGCCAAAATATGGAAAGAGCCGAGCTATCCATCGATGGATGAATGGATAAAGAAGATGTGGTGTGTGTGTGTGTGTGTGTGTGTGTAGATAGATGATAGATAGATAGATAGATATGGAATATTACCCAGCCATCAAAAAGAATGAAATCTTACCATGTGCAATGACGTGCAACTAGAGGGTATTATGCTAAGCAAAATAAGTCAATCAGAGAAAGACAATTATCATATGATTTCACTCATAGGTGGAATTTAAGAAACAAAACAGATGATCATAGGGGAAGGGAAGGAAAAATAAAATAGGGTGAAATCAGAAAGGGAGAGAGACAAACCATAAGAGACTCTTAACTATAGGAAACAAACTGAGAGTCGCTGGAGGGGAGGGGGGAGGGGGTAACTGGGTGATGGGCATTAAGGAGGGCATTTGATATAATGAGCACTGGGGGTTATATGCAACTGATGAATCACTAAACTCTACCTCTGAAACTAATAATAAACTATATGTTAATTAATTGAATTTTTTAAAAAAGCAAAATGTTTTGTGAGGTTCTTTCTTCTCCCAAAAGCTTATGATTCTATGATAATAAAAATTATTCTGCAAATACCAAATCATGTATGTGGTACATACTTTATTACAACTGAGGGAAAAGGTGTGTAGGAGGGAAGGGGGTGGTGTGGGAATGTGGCAGCTCTACAGACAGAGACTCAAAACAACTATAATTAATTGTCACAACCTGGTTTGGTCAAGGGCCAGATGAGCAAACCCTATGAGCCAGAAATCCAGAAATGGGATGGATTCCGCAGGACAGAAGAGTCACAATGACAGAAAGAGACCATCTGGAAAAGTAGGCTGGATGAAAACAGTCAACATTTATTGGTCAATTAACCATTGCTCCTTAAACATATAGAGAATAACCA
Organism: Mirounga leonina; assembly: GCF_011800145.1. Taxonomy (NCBI): domain Eukaryota; kingdom Metazoa; phylum Chordata; class Mammalia; order Carnivora; family Phocidae; genus Mirounga; species Mirounga leonina. The sequence goes on from NW_023270466.1 coordinate 3,080,476, forward strand.
AGAAGAGTAAATGAGTTCATATTTGTAAAGCCCTGAAACAGTACTTAGCACACTGTAAGTGATCAATAAATACTAGTTGTTACTATTCACAGCTGTACATATTATACAATAGGCAGATTTCTAGAGATATTATGGAACTCAAACATCATCCACAAATGCCTTGCTCCATTGGTATGGTAAAGTTCGGGAAAATTGGAATGTTCGTTGACCCACTGGAATTTGGAAATTCCTTTTACTTCTTCAGCTTTTCCCAGGATAAGGGCGTCAAAAAGTGGAGAGAAGAGGTGAGATGGGTCTAAGATCCTTCTTACTTAAATCCAAAGCTAAGGGCTTCCTCTTTGTGGAGCAAACAGAAGGGAGTGAGGGGGCACAAATGCTAAGAGGGTGTGTCCTGGGGGACTCTTGAGGAGAACAGAAGTGAGCACCTGCTGTGATATTCTGGAGAGTAACATATACCAGAAGGCTCCCAGGGACAATCCAGAGAAGAGATTTAGAGCCCAAATTCTCACAGGAGGTAAATGGGTGTTTCCAGCCTGAGGTGGCCAGGAATTCTCCTTGTTCCTGCCCAGTTTGCACTTGTGAGACGCATATCCATAGTGTCACCTGCCAATGTGATGAGTGCTTGGAAGTGAACAGCAATGGCCCTGCCTTGGCCTCTGGAGGAACAGCTCCCAGGTGCGCCATATTCTAAGTGAACTGGATGGCCCCTGGGAAGCATGAGCTGGGTGGCCTTGCATGGAAGTCATGTATGTCTTGTAAAGTTAAATTATATTTCCAAATGTCCTAAGGACATCATTTTTAATGATAAGATGAATGACTCAGGGAAGTGAATAATCCTCTTGTATAGTCAGGTTAATTATCTGTTTTATTTATTGGTGTGAGTCTGGACTTTCAGATAGTGTGAGGGGGTTTCCTATAGTGGGATATAGCTCTAAAAAGTGCCTCCAAAATTTAATGTGCGCCTCGATGTGTGATAAGTTCACATCCATACCCCCTACATGTAGACTAGTGTTTGGCACATAAGAGCTCAATAAATGGTTGTGGAATGTTATTTGAAAGGAAACAAGCCTTTTCTTTGACCACGGTGTGGCCCTTGTGGAAAACAATGGAACTGTGAGCCCAGAACTTCAAAGGATAGTCTGGTAAAAAAAAATTTAAAAATTCTAAAAAGCCAAACAAGAAGTCATAAGAAACTGCTAATGATATAACAAAGAATGTAAAATGTCAGCCTTCACCTATTGGTAATTGTTCCAGCATATTCTGTCTCTGACTGAATGTTCCACAAACAAGCAATTAAGGTAATCTTCATCACAGGAGGTAGTTTGAAGAACTCTAAGCCACAACATGTTTCAAACAGCTGGGGAACAGCAGAAATACTGTAGAAAAAAAAAAGACACAACATCCTGGGAGCTGGTGTTTTCATGGAATTTAGAAATAAATGTCAAGCGATGGAACACAACCATTTATGAGGCACCAGATTAGATTCTTGGGTTGCTACAATTGTTCAGAGGACAGAACAAAGATTTCTAGATGTTACCTGGCAATGAATAGAGCAATCGCTGGTGGGTGTTTGTCAGCCTGTAAAGGTAGCCAAGATTCAAAGTTACAGGTCATAATGAAAGAGGAAAACTTCCCACGTGTGTATCATTTGTCCTACTTTTAAATATACATTTAAAATAAAAACTATTGGGGCGCCTGGGTGGCTCAGTTGGTTAAGCGACTGCCTTCGGCTCAGGTCATGATCCTGGAGTCCTGGGATCGAGTCCCGCATCGGGCTCCCTGCTCGGCAGGGAGTCTGCTTCTCCCTCTGACCCTCCTCCCTCTCATGCTCTCTGTCTCTCATTCTCTCTCTCTCAAATAAAAAAATAAATAAATAAATAAATAAAATAAAATAAAAACTATTCTCACCTATTTCTTCCCAATGGGACAGAAAATCTTTCTGATTTCTCAAACTCTGTTGAGTACAGGGTTAATTAAGGACTGATTCCTCTTCAGTGCCTAGTGAGTTCCTTCCACACGCCCTACACACTCATACACAACCACCCAGGCATTCACACACTTTCCTCCCTAGCTGTGGCTTGTGCTTAGCCCTTGTTCTGGCCTGGCGTCCTTTCTTCCCTCCTCTGGTGACACCTGACGTCTCACTGTGCAGATGTAATGTCCTCCACAAAGTGTCATCTGATCTCAGTGACTTCCATTCTTCCAAATGTATCGGTTTCTAAACATAACCTTTGCCCCTTCTGTTCACCTGAAGAAATACGATAGCCAGTGGAAACTAACACGGTTTGGTGATTTCCCGCAGGGACCCAGGTCAGCAGTGACTTTGAGTTTCCTATTCGCCCAAGTGTAGCAGAGGCTGTCCGTGTCTGGCCCTTGTCCCCTGGCTACTTCTCTCCCTGATGTGAAAGATCTGAAGTCTGCCGAAAGCAAAGACCTGGGACTGATGGTGGGCTCTTTGATTCTGACAGTGTCATAGAGTCCCCTCAGCTGACCCAGGCCAGAAGTCCAGAGAGTTAATGCCCCTGCAGCAGCCCCCAACAAGAAGGTCCACAAAAGTTTTTCTTTTTCTTTTTTTTCAAACAAAGCTTAATTTATCTATGGGCATAACAAATAAGTCAAATATTCTTGCCTAACACTAATAAATGGTTAAACTGGACAATGACATTTTAAGTAGCATATTTATTAATATATTTTTCTATTGGGTTTTCAATTATATGGAAGTTGTAAGTGATGTAGATTAATAAAAATATATCTTACAGATTATTTTGTTCATGCATGCATTTTTAATGCATTCATTTTCTTTTTTTTGTTATGTTATGTTAGTCACCATACAGTACATCATTAGTTTTTGATGTAGTGCTCCATCATTCATTGTTTGCATATAACACCCAGTGCTCAAAGAAGAACCTTTACCCCTTCATCATGGGACTTCCAATAGTATTAAACATTGTCATTTGTCCGGAATCAGATATTGACATGTCTTAAAGAAGCAGGCTTGAGTGATCTTTGGGTAAAGCAGAAAGGGGCTGGGAACTAAGGGTTTAATTTATTTTTTTTTAAAAATTTACTTATTTGTTTGAAAGAGAGAGAGGGAGAGAGGGCATGAGTGGGAGGGGCAGAGGGAGAGCGAGAAAGAATCTGAAGCAGACTCCTCGCTGAGTGTGGAGCCTGATACGGGGCTCCGTCCCTCGACCCTGAGATCATGACCTGAGCTAAAACCAAGAGTCAGACCCTTAACTGACTGCACCACCCAGGCACCCCCTAAGGGTTAAATTTTAATGCTGAATTCCTATTAACACCTTCAGGGCATCCCTAGAAATACTCCCCACATATTGAGTGTAGTTGGATAAAAGTTGTGATCCTTGCCCATAATAGATTTTAGAGTCCACGAAATAAACATATAATACTAAAATAGATATAAAATAGCCACTTACTCCTCCCAAAATAATACTTTCAATTAAAATAATAGTTAATGTTGCATATTTTAGTCACTGCACTACCATTGCTTCCCAAAAAGGAATGGGGAGTTTGTTAACGTGTCCTTGTGCATGGTTGAATGTTTGTGTCCCCCCGACAAATTCATATGTTGAAATCCTAATGCCCTATGTGAAGGTACTAGGAGGTGGGGCCTTTGGGAGGTGCTTAGGTCATGAGAGCGGAGCCCTCATGAATGGGATTAGTGTTCCTAGAAAAGAGATAACCACAGAGCTCCCTAGACCCCTCCTCCAAGTGAGGATATGGAGAGATGTCTTTGACCTGGACGAGATCCCACCCCTAACCACACTGGCGCCCTGATCTCAGATTTCTAGCCTCCAGAGTTGTGAGATACATACTTGTGTCATTTATAAGCCATCTAGTCTCTGGTATTTTGTGACAGCAGCCTGAAAGGCTGAAAACACCTGGTTTATAATCACTGTATATCTATTTGCAAATTATGTGCAGGGGGTGGCAGCAATGACAAGAAAGCACGTGAGTACTAACATTTGTTAGAGCATTTCTTTATTCGTACAGACCTCTGTAGGCGATCAGTATGTGATACAAACACAGGATCCCTCCAGTGGAATTTGTTCCTTGTCACCTGAACTGACAACCCCACCAAAATACCATGTCATAGCAATGCCAGTGGTCAGCCTCGTGAAATGACTTCTCGCAACTCTTGCAAAAATGGCTTATCAAATCTGAATAATAAACCAGATGGGAGAGCAAGTACATAGGAAGAGAAAAACCAAACCCCAAAAGATCTTTCTTGGCTATCATAATATTCTTATTTTATTCATTACTGACTGAGTGCCTGGCATGGATACACATAACAAGAACAAACTGAATTTGAATGGTTTCTCACCACTCCCTTTTACCCTTGCTCCATTGACCCATTCTTTCCTGTCTTTAAATGCAATCTTGGACTTGTCCTATAGCATTTGAGGTCACCCTCAGAAAGTAATCAAGTAGTTCCATTACTAGAGCATGCAAATGTCCAGGCCACCTTAATAATCACGTATCTCTTAGTCCAGGACAAGGGGATTATCCCAACTTTGATCTCTTATCCAATTATAGCTTCTCCCTACCCCTACCAGCTCAGGCCTGATCCAGGCTTAGCAGCAGGTATGAGTGGCTGCAGTGCATCAGCTTCTTCACTGTCTCCTAGCTCCATTCTCACTAACAAGCTACGGCCCCCCCAGGTTTCATTCCCTCTGTGGTGGGAGGAGGTAGCATGCAAAGAGGAATGGAGCCTGAAGAGTTCTGTATTGAATGTGCTTGGTCACCATCATCAGTGCTCTCTGAGCACAACAGAAGTCCAAAGCTCACTCTTTTTAGTGGGCTACTTTTGGATTTCTCAGAGATCCTCTGCTGGGCACCTTCACCTGCAGGTCCCTCGGCTGGGAGGTGCCTTTCTCACAGATGATCACTTAGGATTCCTTCTCATCCCTAGGTCACTCTGGTGTTAGCTAGCCCCTCTCTCTGCCCTCCAAGACTTCGCTTGGACAGGATACTTTTTTAAATGACCAGACCAAGTTCCTTCTGCAGGGTCTACATGGGGGCCATAGGAAGCATGACCTTTGCCCTTGTTCGGTGGATGGGCAGGTCTTTCCAGATACAACCCTGTGGTCTCCCATTCATCTGCACCTGCTGTCCTATCCGTAGACTTTTTCTGGCAAGAGTTAACACCAGCCTCTAGGTTGCCAAATTCCATGGGATTCCTCAAAGCTCCCCTTACACAGTTTGAGCTGAGAGAGATAAATCCACTCCATTCCCTGTGGGGCAGGAAATCAATGTCTGAGAACTGAAACAACCCTCTTCCATCCTGCCTCCTTGATACCCTCATGATAGGTGATGAGCTAGCAACTGGCCAGACTTCCATAATCTCCTAAAGCAGTCTGCATTCTGCAGATGTACTCCAATCCCTCTCTCTAGGACTTTTGGGTATTTGGTACCTGCTTTACTATTCACAGCTCTTGTAGACTCAGCCAAAACTGAGACAAATCTCCTTTTAAATACTGCATAAGAATATGAAATTTAATAATAGCATAATGAGAGAGAGAGAAAATTATATTCACTAGAAATCCTTGAAAGGGGAATGCTGTATTTGTTTGGAATAAATTCCATAGGAGAGAAGCTGAGGTCCCCCAAGGGACCTGATTGTGGGCAGAACCTCCTTACATGGCAAAGAAGATAATTTTTAAAAATTGTGCTAGGGAGGGGGGAAGCTGAAATAAAGCCAGTGAAATGGGGGAGGCTATATATACCCTCTCCATTCTCATTATGGGGATTTTAATATGCATTCAAGCATTAATGTGCATGTGGATTTCTTGTTGAAAGCAGTGAACAGTATGATTTATGTGTTCTGGAAGACCCAGGTAGAGTGTGATAGTTAAGAACACAGTAGTGGGGGAAAGCATGAGTAAGCCAGGTCAGGGAAAGCAAAGAATTCCTAAGGAGTCATCGGGACAGTGCCAGGCTCTGGGATGAGAACTCTACCCAGTGTCAACAAGAATGTCGAGTGGGGGAGGCATCTGCAGCCCACTCACCTTTGTCTAGTGAGAAAAATAAGATACTGTGTTTGCTCCTGTCAACCAACTTCTTAAGTTCACAGTGGAGAGGATTAAGATCGCATAGTAGTGGGGCGCCTGGGTAGCTCAGCCGTTAAGCGTCTGTCTTCGGCTCAGGTCGTGATCCCAGGGTTCTGGGATCGAGCCCCGCATTGGGCTCCCTGCTCTGCGGGAAGCCTGCTTCTGCCTCTCCCTCCGCCTCCTTGTGTTCCCTCTCTCGCTGTGTCTCTCTCTGTCAAATAAATAAATAAAATCTTTAAAAAAAAAAAAAAAAAGATCGCATAGTAGAATTGACAGACCACATTCAAATCCTCTCTCAGTCCCTGGTTCTGCCATTCTGAGTGATCTCAGCAAGTTTCCTGACATCCCCTTCTTAACTCGAGGGTATTCATCTATCAGATGATGCTAACACGTCTCACAAAATTATTCTGAGACGGGTATTTATACTCGTGAAAGTACCTGCAGGAAGGTAGGCAAATGTAAGTTTCTTTTCTTCCTTCCTGATGCCCTGACTCGCTTCCTTTCTTCCCATCAGGAATAAAAAGAACTAAGTGGTTGAATTGAAAATAAACTCAGTAAGACTCAATAATATGATATGGCTTCCCAAAAGATAATGCAAACTTAGATTGCCCCTAGAAGCAGGGTGTCTGGAATAATGGAGATTATGACCAAATGAACACTTCTAATTTTATATATTGCTTTAAGTTCTGAGCACAACACTTAAAAAGGGGGTAGAAACAATTTATTTTTACTTTTTTAGGATTTATTTCTTTGAGAGAGAGAGAGAGCAGGGGGAGGGGCAGAGGGAGAGGGAGAGAGGGAATCCCAAGCAGACTCCACAAATGCGCATGGAGCCTGACGCAGGGCTCAATCTCACAACCCTGAGATCATAACCTGAGCCGAAATCAGGAGTTGGACACTTAATTGACTGAGCAACCCAGGTGTCCCGGGGGTAGAAACAATTTAAAGCATGGTTGTAAGAGGGCAAATGAGGATGATGAAGGTCTTCAAAATCATTTCATTTGAGTCATTATTTTTTTAAAAAAGGGTATGTTTCTTATGAAAAGAAAAAACTCAGTGGGGAGGCAAGAAGGCTATCTAATATTTGGAACTCTAATGCGTGGAAAAGCAAATCGATTCATTCAGCAAGGTGGACATTTGGTGTTGTTGCAGAAACAGTGGTACATGTAGGTCAGGAGAATTCCAGCTGGACTCTTCCCCTGGCCAGCTGCGTGATCTGGGACAGGTCATTTTTATTTTTCTGGGTCTAATATATCCCATCTGCAAAATGAGGGGACACTGTATCAGTGTCTTTTAAAGTCTTTAAAACTACCAATGGTAAACAAGGTCTGCATTGTAACCTGACAAACACATGAATCTATTTACGGGGAAGACAAAACTACAAAATACAATGTATCCTTGCTACAGTGATGTACTCTGATATCCTAGCCTATTTCATTGTTATACAATGCTGGTTGTACCCTACTAGATTGGTTTTTATAACTTGCTAGTGGTATCTGCAGTTTGGAAAACATTGTTAATAGGTCATCTAGAAAGTCCTCTACAATTCTGATATTTGGTAATTCTGTGAACAATAACTGGTTCTTGGAAGTTTCTAGGAAACTTGTTTCAGCTTAACATACAGAAGGCTTCCAAATGATGAGGAATGTCAAAAGAGGCAATGGGATTCGTGCAAGGTGGTGTGTTCCCCATCCTTGCAGGCAGGCAAGCAGAAACTGAATGACCATTTAGTTGGACATTGCAAAAGGGATTTAAACATTAGGTGGTTGATCTTGATCTATACAATCTTTTGATTTCTACTGCTCAGCATCAGTGATTCTATGATTATCATGAGCATTTCTTTGCAAATAAAAACTAAAAGCCCACATAGATAAGAATCTAAAAATAGGACAATGCTTTTACCATTATCCTTTCTTTACTAAATATTCTGGGACAACTACAAAGGATTAGCAAAGGATAATTGGGAAATCTGAGAAACAGAAGTTGTTTATTGCTCATCTGTCAAAAGCTATTCCAGCTTTGCCTGTAAATTTTTTTTAATGTTTTGTCCAATGTGATTTTTTTTTCTACAGCTTTAAGAAAACAATTACTGAACTACTAAAGGTACATACTTGTTCAGAAATTAGAATAGCTAGAATACCTCTGGATTAGAACGCACCAATAAAAAGAATCATAAGGTTTATGAAAGCATTAACCTCTAACCGAAACACGTATTTGATTAGGTCCAACAGAGCAGGAGGTCTCCATATCTTTGAGCTAGTTTTTGACATACTTATCAATAAGAATGAAACAACTTGATACAACATTTTCTGTTGCAGAATTAGAGGCTTGTTGCTCGAGAAAGCAACAAGTAGATCCAGGGCCTCCTCATCCCATGGTGACAGTAAAACTGAATGCCAGATAACTGATCTGCCCCTAGAAAATTTAACTCCTTCCTACAAATTCTAGATCAGTTTATGCCCTGAAGTGGAGAGATCACAGGAAGGAAGATGGAATGGTCATTGCTGGAAGAAGGCCTGCTTCAGTAACCACGTCCATTTCTCTCCAGTGCAAATGTCCTGAGAGGTCATTTAAATTTTGCCACACCTACTCCCAGTGATTGTCTTAAGGGGAGGAGGTGAGTGGCCCACACATTCAGACATGACCAAGGCTTCAAAACGGTAGATTCTATTTACACTGAACCCCTTCTGGTTATAATTTTGCAACTGGTTATGATTTTGCAACTATCCCCAAATATAATGATTAATTAACTGTTTCTAGTTGGACCCAAAATTAAATTTCCATCAGATCCATTAAAATCGTTTGGCTCCACAATTCACTTAATTTCCAAATTTTCCTATTTAAAACATTTTGGAATGATGGAAAGCAAATTTATAGCAAGTCTGGTAGGTTTTAATATTTCCATTACCTCTTATCCCTCAGATGCGTGATAATTTTCTGTCTGAGCTTACTCCAAAAGGAAAAGTCATTTCTACTAATATTTGGTTTATCATCTCCTTCACTAATGTACACAATTAGCATTGACTCTGGGGAGCTTTGTGGGCCTTCAAAGGGAAAATACAGACCTGGGGGCCCTTGATCATAGCCCTTAATATGGTGGCTGGCTGAGGCAGCAAGAAACTAAAGACATGGTATGTTAATTATCTGTGGCTGCATAATATTTGATGGTTTAAAATTTAATGGCTTAAAGAGCATCAATGCATCTCATGAGTCCGTGGGTCGGCCCAATGGTTCTGCTAATCTGGGCCAGGTTCACTGATCTGTCCCCAGTTTGCCCTGCTCACCAGTGGAGTATGGTCCAGTGGCCAGAATAAAGCTCTTAGGCAAGGAGAACTTTGTAGTCATCAGACCTCGGTGTTGAGAAGTGAAATCCTCAGAGTCTATTCCAGTGTGGAAACAGCCTATATCCAACTTCCTTGGTGACAATGGTAATAGTCCACATTCAAATTCATATTCAAAGTTTACCAAATTAAAACTTTATGTTATCTCATGTATCCTTCCTGAAATAGACATGAGAAAGACTTCACAGGTGAGGATATAGAAGCTCCAACAGTCAAGGAACTTAGGTAGGATCAAACCACAGTTAAACAAGGGCAAAAACGGAATCCAAATTCTCACTGTGATCCCTCTATCTGGAATAACTACCTCTTTTGTTCATTTGACAAACTCCTGCCCATCTGTCTTTGACCTAGCTGAAAAGTTGTGATTTTTAAAAATAAAATACACAAATAAAGATAATTTCTATAAATGTAAGCAAGCAAAAAAATAAATAAAAAGACAAGAAGAAAAGAGATGATTAGCAGTGAGACAGGAGGCCTCCTCCAGGACCCCTTGGCGAGGAGAAGGGACTAGAATTGTCTAGCAGATGGGAGGGGAAATGCCGAAACACACAACACTGGGGAAAGTGTTGGAGATCTTATCTTAAAGTTGGAGATCTTATCTTAAAATTCAGAGTGAGAAACCAGAATAAAAACCTTTTACCAGAACTTTAATAGGGACTCAAGCTTGTTTGCCTAGTTGCCAGATCCTGTAATATCCGAGGCAGTCATTAGAGGTTGGTCGCTGTTCTTCGGGCATCAAGAGCCAAGGATAAGCCCACCTGGAGGGGAAGCTGTGGTGTGCAGAGGCCCTCAGGAAGGGAGCAGTTGGTTCCTCTCAGCCCCAATGGTGGCAGCTGCTGGGGGGGAAGATGGATTTTCCAGTCCCATCAATTGTGCCTCGAACGTAGGGGTCAACCAAAGAAAGAAATCAAGGAGTAAGGGAGCTCTTGAAGGGGCAGGGGTGGGGTTGAAGGGGGCAGGGCTGGCTGAGTGGGAGGGAGAAAGGACAGGGAAGGCTGACCAGGGAGGAGGGAGGGCCGGGGAGATGAACAGGAAGGCATGCCAGGTGAGGGTCAGGGTGTGTTCTCAGGTCACAGACTCAAAAGGCAGGCAAGAAATGAGGACTGGCCTGGAGTTCAAGTTCCCCAGCCCTGAGGGCGGAAGTGGCCTTCAGACAGTAGGGCCCTGCTCTCCATTTACTGGAGGAAGAAACAAAGGTTCAGAGTACAGTGATTTGCCAGAGCAAGCCGTGACTGATGCTGAGTACCCCAGGACTTAGTTCAGGTGTTTGTCCTTCCTGCCTTGAGACAGAAGCTGGAAGGGCCCAGAGTGGCTATTTTTGAAGACCAGACTTGGGCAGATGCTAGACCCAGGGCACCACATAGACACTCCTCACAGCTGTCCTTTAAGGAACATTTGACATGTAGGGGCTGGGGGCAGGCTGCCCCCAAGATGCGCCGCTCTGACAAGAAGATTATCTTGAGCTGAAAGCAATCAAGACCCTGCAGACCCAAGAGAAATGTTTGCCCCTCCTTTCATGACCTAGAAGAATCTAAATTGAGGGTCTTTCCCAGAATAAGGGTTATTAGCAGAGATAAATGTTATGTGAGTGACCCATCTGTACGGCAAGGCAAGCATCTAATTACTAAACATCTGCTCCTCTCCTTAGCGCCCTGTGAAGGACTTTCCTTTCCTCTGAAGTCCCAGACCCCTGCCCCTTCTCCTTAGTTCAGGATGACATCTATACCTCATTGTGCTTGTCTTTAGAATTTCCATGTCTACTTGGATTCCCCGTAGGTACTCTACTAAATTTGATTTTTCCTGTTTATCTGTCCCATATCAATTTGATTCTTAGTCCAGGTACAAAGACCTTTGAGGGGACAAGATTTCTTGCTCTCTGACAGACAGATGATGTAACTGGGGATCAGAGAGCTGAATTGCTTGCCCAAGGTGGCAAAGGTAAGAAACTGAAGATCTGGGATTGAATGTGAGTGGACCCCGTGCTCCCAAACCAGCACTATGGACAGGACATTCGGTCCCACCACCTTTCCATGCAGGGGGAAGCAATTAGGATTCCAGTGACCATAGGAAATATCAAAGCCAAGTCAAGATAAAGTAGGGCATAACAACCATTCCCTCTCTGCCTCCTTCTGCCTCCTTCTGCCCCATTTTGCCAGCACCATGTATTTTTTATCAAAAACAGAACACAAGAAATAAGTAACTTTAGGATAAGAAAAATTGAGACAAAACTAGAGACAAAAACTTTTACAAAATTCCATGGGTTTCCAAAACAAATAGATGGAACTGATCCTGAATGTCCTAAGAACTCATTGGTTAAGATTTTGAGCAAGAAACCAACTTGATTAACAAGAAGAGAAATGAACTGAATGGGAAGAAATCAGAGAGGCAGACAAACCATGAGAGACTCTTCACTCTAGGGAAATAAGCTGAGGGGTGCCGAAGGGGAGATGGGTGGTGGGATGGGGTAACTGGGTGATGGGCATTAAGGAGGGCACGTGACATGATGAGCACTGGGTGTTATATGCAACTGATGAATTACTGAACTCTGCATCTGAAACTAATGATGTACTATACGTTGACTAATTGAATTTAAATAAAAAAAATAAAAAATAAAAACATGAGAGGAATGAATTAGAAATTGGAAACCTTCAATTCCATTAAAAGTAAAGTATAAAAAATTTATTGCAAGCCTCACCTTTTTCACCCTCACCAAGATGTATAATAACTGGGCATATGAGTAGAAAGTCAAAGGTCAACTGCTTGCATTTCCATCCTGAAAGAAACAGTGATGCCCCTTAAAGAGGGAGGACAGATGTCACAGGTCTCATGCCAATAGGTCAAAACAAGGCACTGCACAGGACAAAAGGAAGGTGTGCTTCTCTTTTGGTTTGTTTGCTTGTTTTCTGAGCAATGCAAGCAAGCGAGACATTTGAGCAGGAAGTATTCTAGCCTTCTTCCCAATTGTAACTGTGGGCTGGAGAATGATTAAGTCAAAAACTCTGAGTTGGAAATAGACTTTGCAGGCTTCTGGAAGGATTCAAGTCACAAGAGGCGTAGAATCTGGGCGGCTGCAGGTGTCAATGACATATTGCCCTGATAAAAAGACCTTTCATCTGTTCCAGGAGTACAAGGATGTTTGAACAATGGAGCACAAAGAGGTGTGCATGGATCCTGATTCTCAAAATGTGTGATGATGTACAGTGATCTAGGTCATGGACATAAAAAGTTTCAAGGGGATTCACAGTAAGAATTCCTCACCCTCCAAAATCGCCCCATTCTCCTACCTCCTACTTCAGCAGTGTGGCAATTCTACGAGGAGACTGTATCCTTTATGCCTCAGAAGTTCCAGATCCTCTGTTAAGGACTTACTCTGAGCATAGAAACAGGGTCCGTGAGAGGGGAAATTAGCAAAAAGAGGGGAAAAACCTGCATACAGAGAAAAGAAGAATTAATGTACTTTTGGTCTATCCTGTGGTCAGCACAGCCCCATGACACTGCTCCCCCCAAATTCTTTTCAATAAAATCTGTCAGGAGGTGAAAAGCTAGTGAATTCCAGACTCCACTGTTACTTTCAGAGTAGCCAGAATATTTGGTGTGAATCGCCAAGTTGACCTGTCCAAGAGTTTGGTTGCAATGCCTGTGTTTAGGACACAGAAAGCATCCAGTTGGAGCAGGGAATGAATGGTGGGTGTGTTCTGTCATCTTTGCTGGGGAGGAAGCTGTGCCTTAGTGTCCCGCATGCATTTCTGTGTTTGGATAATCCAACATCCGAGGAGCGAATTTAGTGTGCATCCATTTTGCAGGAACCTTTTCTCTGTGTCTGAAAGCAGAGCTCTCTGAGAAGAATTCTTCACGTTTTTAAATAAAATCTTTTATGAAACAGGATATGTGCCCGAAAAACAGAGATAAAAGTCACAGAATGAATCGGGAGTATTTGTATTCAGTCATCACATGGGAACAATTTTTCATGGTTAAGCACCGAACTCCAAACAACTATGGAGATGGTAGGCAACTTTTACTTCCATGCTCTTGAGATACTGTCTGTCATCTGCCCAGCCGTCACTCGATGACCAGAGCTTTCCATCTGCTGGGGGGGAAGGGAGGGCAGGGAAGTGTCTAAAAGCTGGACCCCCACTGGAGAATCTGAGGCAAGGGCATAGAGGCCTGAAATCTGAACCCCCAGGCTTTCCTTCCAATAAGCTTTCCCTCTTTTGTAGCCGACATCCCCAGGTTCAAGTCTATGCAAATCTTTTCTCAAGAAGGGACCTGAACTTTATTATTTGAATTAAGGGTTATATGGTGGCGGGGGGTGCAGTCCATCAGAAATCAAAATCTGAGTGATTCTCCCTTGCAGACGGTTGAGGCAGCGGCCAGGGGAGGTGGGGGGTTGGTGAGCCCGGGAGTGCTGCTGTCGTGGTGCAGTCTCTGAGGGAGGTCTGCCTGGCACTCAAAACCACCAGTGCAGAAACCTAGGCTGGTTTGCTGTGGGGTATGCCTTCAGGTCCTGATTTTGTTATAAAAGAGATGGACTTCTTAGAAGAATCAGGGGCCAGGGGCCACGGAGGATGTCTGCCCACCTGGTCTCTCCCCCAGGCTCTACCCGGGGGCCATAGTTTGTGCTATTGTCAGAGGGCTTCTTGTGGGTCTTGGTCACCCAGAGTTAGACAATCCAGCTTTTTGCTTTTATTTTCCCTCCTTTTTTTTCTCTTTTTAAAATGGCAGGTGGCATGAGGCCTTAACTTTGAAGAATTTCTCAGTGGATGTATCTAGATTTCCTTCAAGGTGCAGGATCAGGCAGGGGCCTGGCAGGACCACGTGCCCATGCAAATGAGGTGACTGGGGTCCACTTACAAGGGGTGGATGGGCTGTGGGAAACCCAAAGAGGTGGTAAAGCATCCCCTGGGGGAAGAGAGGAAGACACCTCCACTCCTACACCTGCTGGGGCCAAGGTGTTCCAAGTGTGGTCCCTGGACCAGCAACATAAACGTCCCCAAGAATTTGTTAGACAAAGATTTATGCACAAATATGGCCACTGTGGTGTCGCACATGTTTTACAAGCCCTAATTACCAAGAGTAGAAATATGATTAAATTACACTTAATAGGATATTGGGCAGCCCACTTAAGATTTAAGATTTTTGAAAGAAAAATTTAGGAAAACCTGCTCTTCATTTAAAATGACTTATTCTCTCTCTCTCTCTCTCACACACACACAGATACACAAATATAAATATATTATATTTATTTATAAATATATATATTTATTTGAAAAAAAATTGAAAGAAAACGTAGCAAACTTATCTCCTTGGTAGTGCATGAACTGCCCCCAGGAATACCTTCACCAAGTGGTGGCATTATAGGAGACATGGTAAAAGCACTCTGTGGATTAACCAGAAAATAGGTGTTGAGCTAGAAACTGATTGCCAGCCAATATCTGTAGCAGAGAAAAAAAGTAGGAGAGAAGAGAAGTTTATTTCTTTTTTATTGGAAAGGATAAAATTTTATTAGGTTACAAAAGAACTTATTGATTGCAGATGCCAACTCTTCACATTTTTTTGTTGATTTATCTGAGTTTTAAAACAATTATTCTCTGGATTGCATTATATAATCTGGTTAAAGATATTTAATATTTTCCTGGTTTATACGTTGGATTGTTTGTTTGGTTTGGTTTTTTGGGTTTTTCGGTGGACAGAAGTTCTTAACTTTAGTTTGAATTTATCTAACTTTTCCTGGATTGGTCAGAGATGGGTCAGGAAAAACAGGCAGTTTAAACAAACAAACAACAACAACAACAAAACCCAACACAGGAAAAAGAACCACCCCACTTAATTCGGTAGAGAAAACTTCTTGTGGAGAACTGGTTATTAAAGTATTGGGATTGCTGAAAAGCCAAGCAGAAAATGCTGAAGCTTTCGGAGATTAGCTACAGCAGGAAGCAGCTACCACCCCAAGGGCTGGAGGGACAAAGGCAAGAACCAGTTAGCCAGAGCTAAGGAGCTGGCCCCACTGGTGGGAGCTGAATGTAGCATGGGCTGCCTGGCAGGAGCTGGGACCATGGAAGGAAGGATTGCTGGGGGCAGGAACCACAGATGTGATGAAGTCGCTGCCAGAGGCACTCCTTGAAGAGGAAGGGGAATTTCCCTCTTCCTCCCTCCCACCAAGCTCCTTCCAGTGAATTCTATTGGTTCAACCTAGCCAGAAGCCAGCAGGCAAGGTAGCTTGGGCATCCCTGTGCAGGGATCAGCCCTCTACCATACAGAAAAGAGCAGAAGGATAGGAAATGGACCCGAGAGCAAACGATCAAATGACAAATCCTTGATGGCAAATGTCTTTTTGATCTTTAAAATCCTTTTCCTATTTTGAGAGCATAAATATATCCTTCCGCATTATGTTCTATAGGCTGTGAACTTTGACTTTCACATTTAAGTCAAGATCCACCTGAAATTGCTTTTAATATATGGAGTGAGGTAGAGCTAAAATTGGAAGTTCTCCTTCTGGAATTTGAAAACACCATTGCTTCCTCATGGCTCTGTAATGCTACCTTGTCACAAGTCAACTGTCTGTATGTTGTTTCTGGACTCTCTATTCTGTTCTAGTGGCTCATTTTTTTCTATTCCTATGTGAATAGCATACTTTTTTGTATTATAATTGTTTTATAATAAATAGTAGGGTTTTCTTTCTGCAAGAGTATATTTTCAGTTACTGGCTTTTTGTATTTCTATATGAATTTTTAGAATCAGTTTGTTAAGTTTCATAAAAAACACATTTTTAAGATTTATTTATTTATTTTTAGAGAGAAATTGAGAGAGAGAGGAGGGGGAGGGGCAAAGGGAGAGAATCTTTCAAGCAGACTCCCTGCTGAGCACAGAGCTGATGGAGGGCTCAATCTCATGATCCATGAGATCATGACCCATGAGATCATGACCTGAGCCTAAACCAAGTCGGAAGCTCAATGGACTGAGCCACCCAAGTGCCCCACATCAAAAATATTTTCAACTGGGACTTTGAGATGGCCTTGAACTACAGATCAACTTAGGGAAAAACTAACATCTTTAATTGGGTTTTCCAATCAATGAATATGGTATATCTTTACTATCTCTCAATAAAGCTTTTGGGGGCACCTGGGTGGCTCAGTTGGTTAAGCATCTGCCTTTGGCTCAGGTCATGATCCCAGGGTCCTGGGATCGAGCCCTGCATCGGGCTCCCTGCTCGGCGGGAGGCCTGCTTCTCCCTCTCTCACTCCCCCTGCTTGTGTTCCCTCTCTCGCTACGTCTCTGTCTGTCAAATAAATAAATAAAATCTTTTAAAAAAATAAAAAATAAAAAATAAAGCTTTTGTTTGTTCCTGGTACATAAAAATACATTTATTTTTACTTTTTTAATGTAATGAACTTGCTAAATTTTATTTAAAATTCTAATAGTTTATTTGTGTGATTTTTGGATTTTCTACATACACAAACATATCATCTGTAATCAAAATGGGGATTCCAGTACAGTGTTGAATGCAAGTGGTAATCTCAAACATCCTTATTTTGTTCTCAGTTACAAAGGAAACTTTCAATATGACCTAATTTAGTATAATGTTTGATGTATGGTTTTGTACATAATTTTTACCAAGCTTAGGAAGTTTTCTCCCATTCTTCGTTGTCTGCAGGTCTTTTTGTTAATTATAAATGGTTGCTGAATTCTATCAGATGCTGTTTTGCATTCACTGAACCCACCACCTGATATATCCCTGAAATCTTTCAATGTGGTGAATTATATTAATTGATTTTCAGGCAACCTGAAACTCTTGGTATAAGCACAACTTGGTATAAACTCTGGGTATTTTCTTTTTTATATATTGTTAAGTTTAGTTTGCTAATATTTTGTTTAGAATAGCATTTATATTCATAAATGAGGTCGACCTGAGATTTTTCTTTCTTATAATATCCTTGCCAGATTTTGGAATCAAGGTTATATAATGTACTAGTTTTCTATTGCTGCCATAACAAATTACCACAGATTTAGTGGCTTAAACCACACAAATTTATTATTTTAAGTTTTGGAGGTCAGAAATCTGATGCAGTTCTCACTGGGCTAAAATCAAACCAAGATGTCAGCAGGGCTGCATTCCTTTTTGAAGGCTGTGGAGAAGAATCTGGTTTCTACTCATTCAGGTTGTTGGCAGAATGCAATCCCCTTGAAGGGGGGGAATCGGAGGGGGAGACAAACCATGAGAGACTATGGACTCTCAGAAACAAACTGAGGGTTCTAGAGGGGAGAGGGGTGGGGGGATGGGTTAGCCTGGTGATGGGTATTAAAGAGGGCACGTTCTGCATGGAGCACTGGGTGTTATATGCAAACGATGAATCATGGAACACTACATCAAAAACTAATGATGTAATGTATGGTGATTAACATAACATAAAAAAAGAATGCAATTCCTTGAGATTATGGGACCCCAATTCCTGTTTTCTTGCTGGCTGTAATGGAGGGTTGTTCCCAGCTTCTAGAAGCTTCTGTATGGTTTGCAGGGAAACCCTCACCCTCCATCTTCAAAGGCTGCAACAGCCAGTTAGAAATCTCTGGTACATCAATCTCATCCTTCTTCTTAGCCATATCTTGCTCTGACAGCAGCCAGGAAAGATGTTTTTTTTTCCAAAGCCATGTGATTAGATTGGGCCAACTTGGATTATCTAGAATAATCTGCCAGCTCAAGGACCATAACCAAAATGTATCTACAAAGTCCCTTTTGCCATGTAAGGTAATCCATTCACAGATTCTGAGGACTAGGCCATCAGCATCCTTGGAGAGCCATTATACTGTTTACTACAACCAGTAAACCAAGGAACTCGTAACTACCTGCTTCTAGCCTCTGAAACTGTTTATGTTAAATTGAAATTTCTTACTTCCTTGAATGTTTGATAACATCTATGCGAAACCACAGGGGCCTAGAATTTTCTTAGTGAAAGGATTTTTTTATTCCTAGTCATATTATTCAGGACAAGATGGGCTATTCTAGAGTAACAAATGCACCCAGAGTCTCAGTGGTGTAGGATAACAAAGGCTTATTTCTCCCTTACATCACACTTGAATGCAGGTTGGGTGGATCTTCTCCAAGTTGCCACTCAATAAAGCAGGCTTCTTCCAAAAAGTAAAAAATCAAAATATGCATTAATAGTAGAATGGATAAACAAATTATAATAGACATGGAAATAAACAATAGAACTACATGCAACATTATAGAGGAATCTTACAAATAATGTAGAATGCAATATGCAAGAAATAAATTATACAGAATTATTCCATGCATATTAAGGTCAAAATCAGGCAAAACTACTCTATATTTTTCAAGCATAAGTAAGAGGTAAAAGTAAAGCAAGAAAGAAATTACATGAAAGTCAGGGCACTGGTTGCCTCCAGGTGAAAAGAATACTTTAGATCACTTCAAATTCACAAACCCTCTTTCAAGTTATCTTCTATAAATCTCTCTTAAATCCTTGATTACCACCATCAGAAGCTCTTCTTTGCCTCAGTAATGGAGGGGATCTTAAAGGTATATTTCCCAAAGATAAGAGCAAATATTTATTAAATTATTTTAAACAGCACCACATACAAGAAGGAGGTTATTCGTATGGAAAATAGTTTTGAAGTGGGAGGGGGCAGAGACAAATAGTTTTCCCTAAGTGCCCACCTGTTGGGGTAAGATAAAGCTGTACTTCTGTTTCAAACCCAATTTTGACCAAACGTGTTCATTGGGTCCACTTTTATTCCCTAATTCCGTGTATGTGTGCATGTGCAAGCGCATTGGGGTACACCTACACATATATGACTTACTTGAGGCTCGAGGGGGTGCCTTTCACATAGAATACAATTCCCCTGGGAAAGTGTGTGTGTGTGTGTGTGTGTGTGTGTGTGTGAACTTCCATGTGTATTATGGCCATTTGTAGGTCTCCCATTGGTAATACTGAGGTCTCAATACACATTCTTCAATAACCACGGTAGAAATGATCACAGTTAAAAACAGCCAAACAACAAACTGAAAGAAGGAGGTCACATCTGAGAGTTAACGTAGCCACGTTTGTGGGTCTGTGACTGGCTGTGATTGCACACAGATGTAGGTTTTTTTTTCTTCATTGCCCCTCAGCCTGTAGTTCCCAAACTGTTTTCCTTGGAACCTTGGTCATCTTTAAGATATTATTAGATACTTCATGAGCAAAAAACAAAAATGGCTTTCCTTCTTTCCTCTTTGGGTTGGGAGAAAAGGGTTAAACAATGGTAAACACTTGCCTCAACCACTTGGGAGTCTTTGCTGTGCTCAACACATCACGCATCTCCAAGTAAGGACACAAGATGCAGCATTCCCAGACTTAAACCTGGTTTGGGTTTGGAAATGCTACCCTGGAGATCAAATAATGTTGATCATAACACATATTGATGGAACCAAAATAATAAGGAAACAAAAGACCTCAGTGGCCTACTTTTCTTATCCATACCCAATTTCCAATGAAAGGAAAAAGCATCCGTGGAATTTTATGTGTGCCCTCATAAGACATACTACATGGGGAACAATAACATTTTGATTCATTTTCTAGTCCACTGGCAGACTTCTGTGGCTCATCATAGACATACCGAAGAGCACGGAGCTTGCTTATAAATATTTGGATGGCTGCAATTCCATGGAATCCATTGTGAAGATATAAACTAAGTCTGAAGAGCTGATTATGTCAACCTAAATGCAATAAATTAGAAGCAGCTACACAGAAGAAAAATAAACCCCTTTCTTCTCTTTAATAATTATCTATTATCTACCATACAAACTCTTTCCTTTAAAAATAGTATTTTCATAATCACCTATAGTTACATCACAATATTTGGGATTATTTTGCAACTATTCAGGCTGAAAAAAAAATTCCCCACCATTAAAGAATTAAGTATCTCACAAGCTACTTAATGAGGTACGATGGGTTTCTTTACCCCATAGTTGGAGTTGTTTGCCTTCAAGATAACTGAACTCAATTACCTTACAAAGTGTCAAACGGGGGAAGTGTTTCCATATGTTAAATAGCTTCCTTCGAAGGAAAATGAAACAAATGAAAGGTTACCAAAACCACATGTTAGTCATCTCTGACAACGGCCAGGAAACCATGCCTGTTTGACAAGCTAGGGAGAGTAGCGGGTGGCCTCCAGAAATATTTTCATGATTATGAACAATCCTTGTCCCTGATCTCCTCAGATTCACACAGGATGTTCTGGAAGGGGAATGGAGTCAGGAGTGTCATCTAAGGCCAAAGAGCATCACAACGTGCTCGCAAACAGCTACGGGCAGATGTGTCTCTGAATTGACCAAGTATTCTCACTACAATTGCCTTAAGCCTGCTCCTCCTGTCCTTCATCAGCTCTCTCCAGACACACACTCTGCATATTTATCCGAGGAGAGTCACCTGTTAGCCACGGACGTACCAGCATGGCCGTTTGGTCTGTCAGGAGCAAGCTGCTGCAATTGAAGTATGTTTAAACCAGAAAACAAGCTACTGGACAATTACTTAGCCTTAGAACAAACAGGCCTGCAATAATTAACTAGAGATGATCCTTTTTATTGTGTAAAAATTTATTCTTGGAATGGCAGGAACTCAATAACTATTAGTTATTAGTATATCATATTTTTTTATTGTGTTCAGTTAGCCAACATAATACATCATTAGTTCTAACTATTAGTTATTAGAGATATGCTTTCTGTTAGTAGATGCATCACTACCATCTATTGTAAAAACCCCCGCGAAGTATCTGATCTGTATTGATTACATGTGCAAACCCAAAGGCAGAGATGTTTTAGCCAAGAGTACAAAATTGAAATGAAGCATGCTTTCTGATATCTGAATTTGTTTATTCTTCCTAGAAAGGAAAGGGGACAAGAGACAAAGAAATCCTATTTTTCATGGTGAAAATGTTTTGTTTAGTGGACCCACTAATTCCTCGAATATATATTGAATATCCACCATGCGCCAGACACAATACTGGATGAAGGGAGTAACTAAAAATCACCAGCAAACCTCCTCACATTTTTTTCTATGTCATATTCCTTTAATTAGATCAAAGCTCATTAAGTGAGGGTCCCGGGTGTTATTATTCCTTGTCAGTATAATGTCTAACCCAGTCTTGTAAGTAATAACAACCATGAAAACAACTGCTGGCACTTATCAAGCATTGATTTACATGTGTTGTTCTCAGGACTTTACTTAACTCACTTATTTAAGTGGATGTCATTGTCATCTACATTTTGCAGATAAAGCACAGAGACACTAATGTAATTTGCCAAGGTATTGGAATCTGGTGGTCTGGTCCCAGACAACGCACTCTTGATCCTGTCTGTTAAGTGAATTAATGAATGAATTAGAGAGAAGAAGACTGAACTTCCTCTTGAGGGAGAAAAGATGCTCATTTAGCAGACATAGAGGGGCCAGGTATTACTGGGGGAGGGGACAGCATGCACAAAGGTAGAGACCTGCAATGTGCAGTATAGTAGTCATCAGCCACATGTGCCTATTGAGTATGTGAAATGAAGCTAGTCTGAATTGAGGTGCACTGTAAGTATAAAGTACTTACCAACTTTCAAAGAATAGTATGAAAAAAAGAATGCAAAATATCTCCTCAGAATAAGGGAACTACAGGGACACCTAGGTGGCTCTGTTGGTTAAGCATCTGCCCTCAGCTCAGGTCATGATCCCGAGGTCCTGGGTTTGAGTCCCACATCGGGCTCCTTGCTCAGCAGGGAGCCTGCTTCTCCCTCTGCCTGCCACTTCCCCTGCTTATGCTCTCTCTCTCTCTCTCTGTGTCTCTCTGACAAATAAATAAATAAAATCTTAAAAAAAAAAAGAACAAGGGAACTACAAAACAGCCAGAAAACAATTAATGACACTAATAAATCCTCACCAATCAATAATTACTCTAAATGTAAATGCATTTAAATTTTCCAGTCAAAAGGCATAGAGTAGCTGAATGGATTAAAAAACAGAACCCTACAGGAGATGCATTTCAGTTTTAAGAAAATACATAGGCTCAAAGTGAAGGGATGGCAAAAGATATCCCATGCAAGTGGAAACCAAAAGAGAGCAGGCAGAGCTATACTTATATCAGACAAAATAGACTTCAAGTCAAAAAATGTAACAAAAGACAAAAAATAGGTCATTATGTAATGAAAAAAGGGTCACTCATCAAGAGGATAGAACAACCATAAATATATATGCTCCCAACATTGGAGCACCTAAATATATTAAGCAAATACTATAAATCTAAAGAGAGAAATAGACAACAATACAATAGTAGAGAACCTCATTACCCCACTTTTAACAATGGATAGATCATCCAGACATAAAATCTGTAGGGAAATTTGGGTTTGAACTATACTTTAGACCAAATGGATCTAATAGACATATGCAGAACATTCCATCCAACAGCAGCAGAATGTACTTTCTTCTCAAGTGTACATGGAGCATTCTCCAGGATAGATCATATGATAGGTCAAATAATAAACCTTGGCAAATTTAAGAAGATTGAAATCATACCAAGTACCTTCTCTGACTACAATGGTATGAAATCAGAAGTTAATAACAGAAGGAAAATTGGAACACATACAAATATGTGGAAATTAACACCAATAGGTCAAAGAAGCAATCAAATATCTTGAAGAAAAATTGAAATATAATATACCAAAACTTAAGCATGCAGTTAAAGCAGTTTTAAGAGGCAAGTATAGTAATAAATGCCAACATCAAGAAAGAAGAAAGATTACAAATAAACAACCTACATTTACACCTCAAGGAACTAGAAAAAGAATAAACTAAGCCCAAAGTTAGAAGAACCTAGGAAATAGCAAAGATCAGAGAAGAAATAAATGAAATGGAGACTAGAAAGACAATAAAGATTAATAAAACCAAGAGCTGGGTTTGAATTGAAAATATAAGCAAAATTGATAAATTGATAAACCCTTAGCTAGACTAAAAAAAAAAAAAGAAGACTAAAAACAATCATAAATGAGAAAAGGGACATTACCATACTTAAGAAAGTACTATGAACAATCATATGACAACAAATTTGATAAACTAAAAGAAGTGGGTAAATTTGGGGCACCTGGGTGGCTCAGTCGGTTAAGCATCTGTCTTCAGCTCAGGACCCTGGGATCGAGCCCTGCATCAGGCTCCCTGCTCGGCCGGTAGGCTGCTTCTCCCTCTCCCTCTGCAACCCTCCCCCCAACTTGTGATCTCTCTCTCTCTCTCTCTGTGTCAAATAAATAAATAAATAAAATCTTTAAAAAAAAAAAGAAATGGGTAAATTCTTAGAAACATACAATCTGCCAAGAATGAATTATAATGAAACAGAAAATCTGAACAAACCAATAATGAGTAAGATTGAATCAGTCATCAAAACCTCCCAATAAAAAAGTTCAAGACAAGATGACTTCACCAGTGAATTCTACCAAACCTTTGAAGAAGATTAATATCAATTCTTCTCAAACTATTACAAAAATAGAAGAGGAGGGAACTCCTCCAAATTCATTTTATGAGGTCAGCATTACCCTGATACCAAAACCAGCAATGATGCCACAAGAAAAGAAATTACAGGCCAATATTCCTGATGAACATAGAGGCAAATATCCTCAACAAAATACTAGCAAACAGAATTCAACATGCATTAAAAGGTCATATTCTGTGATAAAGTGGGATTTATTCAAGGATGCAAGGATGATTCAACATATGCAAATCAGTCAAGGTGATATACCACATAATGAAGGGTAAAAATCATACAATCATCTAAACGGATGCAGACAAAACATTTGACAAAATTTAATGTCCATTTATGAAAAAAGCTCTGAGCAAAGCAGATACAGAAGGAATGTACCTCAACATAACAAAGGCCATATATGAGAAGCCCACAGCTAACATCATACTCAACAGTGAATAGCTGAAAACTTCTACGTTAAGATAGGAACAAGACAAAGATGCCCACTGTCACCACTTTTTTGGACACAGCATTGGAACAGCCAGAGCAATTAGGCAATAAAAAGAAATAAAAGGCACCCAAATTGCAAAGGAAGAAGAAAAGCTGTCACTATTTGCAGATGACATAATATTTTATATAGAAAACCCTAAAGACCATCAAAAAACTGTTAGAACTAATAAAAGAATTCAGTAAAGTTGCAGGGTACAAAACAAATACACAGAAATATGCTGTGTCTTTATACACTAATAATGAGCTACAAAAAGAGAAATTATGAAAAACACTATCATTTATAATTGCATCAAAAAGAATAAAATACCTAGGAATAAATTTAACTAAGGAGATAAAAGGTCTGTATATCGAAAACTGCAAGACATTAATGAAAGCAATTGAAGAAGATACAAATAAATAGATATTTTGTGCTCATTGATTAGAAGAATAAATATTGTTAAAATGCCCATACTACCCAAAGCAATCTATAGATTCAGTGCAATCCCTATCAAAATGCCAATGGCACTTTTCACAGAAATAAAACAAACAATTCTAAAATTTGCATAGAACCATATACTGTATGGTGACTAGCATAACATAATAAAAAATAATTTAAAAAAATAAAAATAAATATTTGATAGTTTCTCTTTATATATATAAAAAAGAAGAACCATACAAGACCATGAATAACCACAGGAATCTTTTTTTTTTTTTAAGATTTTATTTTTAAGTAATCTTTACATGGCTCGAATTCACAACCCCAAGATCAAGAGTTGCATGCTCTACCAACTGAATCAGCCAGGCTCCTCAGCCACAGCCATCTTGAGAAAAGAGAACAAAGCTGGAGGCATCACACTTCCTGATTTCAAACTATATTACAAAGCTATGGTAATTAAAACAGTATAATATTAGCATGAAAACAGACATATAGATTAATCAAACAGAATTAAAAGCCCAGAAATTAACCCATGTATATATGGGACCACTATCTTATACCACACCCAAAAATTAACTCAAAATGGATTAAGGCTTGAAGGTCAGACCTGAAGCCATAAAACTCCTAGAAGACAACATAGGTGATAAGGAACTTGACAAAGTTTTTTGTGATGATTTTTGAATTTGATACACAAAAGTAAAAGCAACAAAAGCAAAAATAAACAAATAGGACTACATCAAACTAAAAACCTTCTGTACAGCAAAGAAAACCATAAAAAAAAAAAATGAACGGGCAACCTACGGAATGGGAGAAAATATTCACAAATCACCTATCTATCTGATAAATGGTTAACATCCAAAATACATAAAGAACTCATAAAATTCAATAGCCACGTCTGGGGGGTTGAAGAAAGAGGTAAAAGCTGATAAAAGGGTCCAGACTTTCGGTTATAAGATGAAAAAAGTCTGAGGATCTAATATATAACATGTTGACTACAGTTGATAATACTGTATTGTATAATTGAAATTTGCTAAGAGAGTAGAACTCAAGTGTTCTCACAAAAAAAGGTAAGTATGTAAGTTGATGGTATATTAATTAACTCAATTGTGGGAATCCTTTTACAATGTATACTTAAAGCACATCATTACATAGTACACTTTAAATATATTACAATTATTTGTCAATTATACTTCAATAAAGTTGAATAAAAAATAAAAACAATCAATGTAATTCACCACATTAACCAACTAAAAAGAAAAATCATACGATTGTCTCAACAGATGCAGAAAAATTATTTGGTAAAATCCAATATTCATTCCTTTTTTTTTTTTTTTAAAGTAGGCTCCATGTGTATGAGCCCAATGCAGGGCTTGAACTCATGACCCTGAGTTCAAGACCTGAGCTGAGATCAAGAGTAGGACACTTAATGAACTGAGCCACCCAGGCGCCTCCCAATATCCCTTCTTGATAAAAACTTTCAGTAAAGTAGGAACAGAAGGGAAGTTCCTCAAACTAATAAAGGACATCTATGAAAAGTTACAATTTACATCAGTCTTAATGGCTAAAGATGCTCTCAACCTCTCTATTCAACATTGTACTAAAGTTCGTAGCCAGCAATGAGCAACTGAAAATTAATAGTAAAAATAAATACCACATACAAAACAGCTTTGGAATATGTTAAATACATAAGGATAAATCTGAATACTTGAAATATCTGTACACAGGCCTACAAAAATATGGCTGAGAGAAGTTAAGAATACCCAAATAGAGAGATATATACTGTTTATAGATCAGAAATCTCAATAGTTAAGTTGTCAAATTGCTCTATTGATTCAACACAATCCAGTCAAATCCAGCTCACATTTTTGTAGAAATGGCCAAGTTGATCCTAAAATTCATATGGAAGTACAAAGGGCCTACAATAGCCAAAACAACTTTGAAAAGGAAGAACAAATTTGGAGTATTCACACTACCTGATTTCAAGACTTACTATTAAGCTTCAATATTCATGATAGTGTGGTATTGATGTAAAGATAATCAAAGAGATGACTGGAATAATATAAAAGGACCAGAAATAAACTCACACATTTGGGACAAATGGTTTTTGACAAAGTTGCAAAGTCAATTCAGTGAAGAAAAATGGCTCTTGAAAAATTGGATAGCCATATCAAAAAAAAAGGAACTTCTATCCATACCTCTCATCATACACAAAAACTAACTCAAATGATTCACAGGCTTAAATGTAAAATCTAAGAATATAAAACTTCTATGAGAAAATTAGGAAAAAACCTTTGTGATTTTGCGTTAGAAAAAAGTTTCTTGGCTATGACACCAAATGCATGATCCATGAAATGAAAAAAAAATGATGAATCTGATTCCATCAAAATTAAAACCTTTGCTCTTCAAAAATACCCCATTAATATAATAAAAACACAGGCTACAGACTGGAAGGAATTATTTGTAAACTACATATCTTATAAAGAATTTGTATGTAAAATATATAACAAATATTCAAAACTTAATAATAAGAAAACAAACATATCAATTAGAAATGGACAAAGTTTATGAACAGAAACTTCAAAGAGAATATATGGATGGTAAATAATCACCTACAAATATGCTCAGCATTATTAGTAATTAGGAAAATGCACATTAAAACCAAATTAAAACAACTACTCACCTATTAGAATGGCTAAGATTGAAAAAACTGAACATACCAAATGTTGGCTAGGATAGTGGAGGAACTGGAACTCTCAAAAACATTTACTTGGAAAAAATAGTTTGGTGGTTTCTTACAAATGTTAAACACTCAGTATCATATGACCCAGCCATTCTACTACTAGGTATTCACCCAAGATAAAAGGGGTAAATATGTCCACACAAAGACTTGGTTAGAAATTATCATAGCAATGTTCTTGTAATAGCCAAAAATTAGAAACAACCTAAATGTTCATCAACAGGTGGATGGATAAGCCGTGATAGGGTCATACAATGGAATACCACTCAACAATAAAAAGCAACAAACTACAACATGGCTGAATCTCAAATAATTATGTTAAGTGAAAGAAATCCCATGTAAAAAGGGTACATTTCACTTTATGTCTTTCCATGCAAAACTTTAGAAAATATAAAGGAATGTCTAGTGATAGAAAACAGATCAGTAGTTGCCTTCAGGGCAACTTGCTCAAGGTCCCATAGCTTTAACGTGGCAGAGCTGAGATTCCTAACCAGCATCCTAGCTGCAAAGTCCACATTCTTAACCATGATGTCATTTTACCTGTTGGATAAGGATGATCAAAGATACTAAGAAACAAGCCCAAGGTTACACAGTTATTGATTCAGTTCATACATGAAAATCTTGTGTTTGAAGCCATGATTAACTGACCTAAAAGCCTGCACTCTTTACAATGTAGCATGCTATTTCCCAAAAGCACAGCTCCAAAGAGAAACCTTACCCCATCCAGTTACTTGTCTTACCCAGAGCAGCTTTCAGTGAAAGCTCATAGACTAGTGAAGTTCCCTTTCATAATGAACAATAGCCCATATTTAGTTTTATAGCCTAGGCATGTTCATTGTGCTTCTTTGTGATCTATAGGCTTTAGTATCTGAAGTATCATCATCTATTTACAGTAAACACATAACCCCTCTGTATTATTGACAATCTCTGCTATTGGCTCTCTCTTTAAGTGGCCACCTTAATAAACAAATAATTACTGGGAAATAAATGAATAAACAATGTATTTCTTTGGGGAGATAATAAATCTTTGACTCCACTTTCTCAACGTTTCCTTCCACTTTATTTCTCCAATTGGCCTAAGTCTACATCTAGCCATGCAAGTGAAATAATGAATCAACTGATCAATTAGAGAATCAGTGGCCCTGATTTGACATTCTGCATTAAGCGGGAACTAATTGCCTAATTCCGGAGACTTTTTAAAACATATCTCAGCAATCAATAGGTCATTGCCTATGCTTTAGACAGAAGAGCAGCTTGGGCTGGTCAGAAGAAGCAAGATGCTCTACCATCTCTTTCTCTGTCATGGAAGCTCCAGGTTCCTCCTCCCTTGTCCTAGGAAGCTTTGGCTTCTTTCATAAATGCTTTCTGAGGTGACCACTCCCCCAATCAATGCCTCTCACAGATCCCTGAATACCTGGGGCAGTGAAGCATAAGGAGCTTCGCAGACTTGTGGAGTTAGTAAGGAGACAGGAGAGCAAAGAGACAGCCAGGGCTCTTTGTACTTGAATAAAGGCTGAAAACAGAATAATGTCAGCCAACACAGGGCTGTTTTCTCCACCCAAGAGAAAGCAGCAATCAATGACTGATGATGCTTTCATGGAGCATAATAAAACGTTTTCCAGAATGCCTTGAGAGAGCATCTAGAGCACACAGAATGACCCACAGACTCCACTGGCCCCATTTCTCTCCCCACATCTGCTTATTCTGAAGTCATCTGCTTTAATGGCATCTTCCTCATTTTCAAAAGAAGCTAACATCTTAGTGGTTTCACCCTGCCTGGAACTCCATAGGGGATACACACCAGAGACAGGGAGTCTGCATAGACAGAGAGGCTCTGTTTTTCTTTCTCCCAGTGTCTCCCAGTGTCCTGCGTAAACCCACAGAAACGGCCTATTTAGTCTACTCATCACGCAAACCTACACTATTGCCCTGGAAAGTGTGCCCGGCACGCTGCATGCCCAGGTACTCTGTAATCACAATGAAGAGGGAAACAGAGAGCTTATATCTGAAACCCAAAGAAAAGGATGATGCCATCTTGTCCTGTTAAACTGCCTTGGGAGGGGGAAGAAGAGATGGAATTTCCCTCCAAGGAGTCATATCTGTGGTTCCATGGAGGCTGAATGGGACTGGCCAAATGCTTCAGTGGCTAAATACTCCCATCTTTTAAAATCCAAATGTTTATTCCCATGTACGTGTCCTGGTAGTAAAGTCTGGAATGAGAAATGGAAATAAAAGCATGACCTCTGAGCATATTTGTCATTATAAACAGAAGCTTTTTTCAAATCTTCCCATGGGGCAGCAGCCATCCCCCAAAGAAAAGTAGGGGGAACAGAAGCTGAACAACTTCCCTTGGTCTGAAGCCTCTTTGTTCCATGGTTTATTTGTCTAGAGAGCCACTTTTTGCTACAAAGGGAGAAAATCTCTCTTCTCCCCAGAGAAACAACTTTTCTTTGGGCTTAGCAGGCCTCTGCTTCCCAGGCTCCGCTTTGCTCACAATAGCCAGCTCTGCACAGCATCTACACTGGAAAGGACCCAAGGTCCTTTCCATCTGGAGACACTGCATGAGAAAACTCAGTTGTGCCAGGGGAGCAGGTCTCAAAGCCGACCTAAGAATTCTCACACTATCTTGTATTGCCAAGAACCACCAGAAAGGTTTTATGCGCATGACTCTGATTCATCGTTCCAACAATTCTCTGAGGTAGGTATTCTCAACTCAACTTGATCCATGAGGAAACTAAGATGTACAGAGATTAAACAAGGTCCCCAGAGTCACACAGGTAGGAAGTAGGGACGGCTTCCAGCCCTCAGGCTCCCAGAGGGAGAGCCCACGAGAAGAGGCAGCATCAAGACACTGATGGCAGTGCCTGCCTTGTCCCCAAGGGTGTCCCCAAGACCGTGCCTCCTGAGGCAGTCTCTGCCATCAGACAGCGAGTGGAAGGCCCATCTTATGAAACTGGTTATTCCAGGATGTGCTTAAGTTCCACACACATGTTCTCCTCAGAAGTCTCAGCATCTGGAGATGGCTTTGGCTGCAATGTTCACACATTGCTTTTCTAACTTCTTACGCCAGAGCTGACTTTCAGCACTTCTCGGCAGGCAGATGACTCTGGATCCTCCCAGCAGGGATCACAGGTTCCATTACTAATGAAGAGAATTAGCTCATAGGTCTCCCCAGCTTTCTTCAAAATACAAGGACATGCTCATTTAATAAACACCCTCCTGATGAAAATTCTGTTTGTTTTGGGCAGCATATCAGTGGCCCCACTGGAAAATGTTCTCTCTGGAACATGTGTCTGAGAGCTCTGAGAAAAGGCACACCCTCTCCCAGGCTTTCCAAACTAAAGAAGGGTCAGACTAAGTCAGTCATCAGTTAATTGAGGAATATCTTCTGATTCCCAGACCACAGATTTGAAAACAAGATGGCGGAACAAAACAGGAAGTCTTTATTGAGGCCTGACATTGTTCATCACTGTGCTAGGCATCCTGAGAATACAGGAGTACCCTCTGTATCCTAAGATTTTACAATATGGTTGTAAAACCAAGATGAACAATTTAAAATATAACAAAATGTACAAAAAGGTATTTAGTTAAGTGCAGAATTATGCAATGCTGACTATATATGCATAGAGTAAGGCCAAAAGGACAGGACCAGGCAGGGAACTCAAAGGACAAAAATATGTTTCATCTAGCACATTGGCAAGAGAATATCAAGAAATTAACTTCTACACACACATGTCACAATCCTATGAAGGAGGTATTATTATTTCCATTCTTGACAGAATATACCCAAAATATCAAGAACGCAAATATTCTAATGCAAATGCTGCTCATACAGAGTGTATCCCTTTAGAGATGATCTTAAACCTGCCTTTGACTTACCTAACTTACTTCTAAATTGAAAATAAAGAGTCAGTAGTAGAAATTCAAACTGAACTATTTTTGACAAGAACAGAAGTGATGGAAGTCATGACTATAAAAAAGTTTGTACAGAATTACCTAGAAAGCTCTGGACAATTGGGTGGATAATATTCCATTTTGCATAAATACTCATTTTCATAGATAACTGCAGACCTTGAATCAATACTCTTTGAAAGGAATATGATCTGAATGCAGCATATGACTGGCCTAGAATTATTAGCTAAGCAGGAAAATTACAGAGAGGAAAAATTAAATATTTCATTTAAACTTCATGTGAGTAGGAATCAGAACACTTCAGAAGCCTGAGGTATTATTTTTTAATTAAGTGTGATAATAAATAAAAAGTCTTAAAGCAACTCCAAAAGGGAAATGTGAGCATGCAGTTGAAAGGACCAGTAAAACAATCATCTTTACAGAGGAAGAAATTGAAATCAAAATCGAAATCTGAAGTTACGTCTGGATCACTCAACTGATGACTAATCCTGGAGGCTGCATTCATTGTTCCCTTTTGGACGAAGACTGGGGCTCCTCTGGATTGAAACACAGAGATTAAAAGCTTTTCTTGTGCTAAAGCAATTGCAAGTAAAAAAGAGAACATTTGTCAACTCTCCTGCCCTCACTTCTAAATCTTAAATTTAGCCTAAATTCCTTATTCCATATTTTCTGCCCTTGTCCTCAATATTAATTGATGCATTCAACTAATTCCTTATTCTATATTTTCTGCCCTTTTCCTCAATATTAGTTGATGCATTCAACTAATATTTACTGAGCAGCTACTATGTGTTTGTCATCATGCCATGGGCAGGGTAGGCAGCAGTGAACAAGGTGATGTGGCCTGGTCAGTGACCCAAAGGGCACTCAGATTCTGGTGGTGTCTAAAGCTGGACTAACTGTGTCAGTGGTCTTGCAGTAA
The DNA here is from genome assembly GCF_011800145.1 of Mirounga leonina. Taxonomy (NCBI): domain Eukaryota; kingdom Metazoa; phylum Chordata; class Mammalia; order Carnivora; family Phocidae; genus Mirounga; species Mirounga leonina. The sequence continues at coordinate 3,112,856 of NW_023270466.1, forward strand.
TCCTTTTTTTTTTAATTATGTTATGTTAATCACCATACATTACATCATTAGTTTTTGATGTAGTGTTCCATGATTCATTGTTTGCGTATAACACCCAGTGCTCCATTCAATACGTGCCCTCTTTAATACCCATCACCAGGCTAACCCATCCCCTTACCCCCCTCCCCTCTAAAACCCTTTTTGTTTCTCAGAGTCCATAGTTTCTCATGGTTCATCTCTCCCTCTGATTTCCCCCCCTTCATTTTTCCCTTCCTTCTCCTAATGACCTCCATGCTATTCCTTATGTTCCAGTAGTAATCCTTGAGTGGAGAGGGCAGCTGAAGTTCTGGCTTGAGTCTCAATAGCATTGACCGCAGATTTCAGACATGCCTGTCGCTTCTGATGAGGTTCTGGGCTAGGCATCCCAGCAGCCTATTTACAGAAAGGATAAGGACGTGCAAGGGAAGAACTCATTCTAAAGGAAAAGACAGTCGGGCAGATGAATATAGCAACTATGAATTCTCCTTCACAAGTTCACGTACACAGGAAAAGTCATATTATTATACCAAAAGCAAAATCTTATCAATCAGACTACAGACCTCTATCTGACAGGGATGGTGGGAAACTTCTCTGAGCTGTAATGAGGTTCCTGTCCTTCCTAGGGCCACGTGGAAGCCCTAGGGTTGTTGAAGAGAGCTGGAAATTAGGGACTTCTTGCCGTTAGTATTTCTGTGTAACAAATTACCCCAAAACTTAGTGGCTTTAAACAACCATTTTCTTTTGCTCATGATTCTGTGGTTCGTGAATTTGGGAAGGGTTGTGGTGGGCCATTCTTGTTCCATTCTTTCACGTGTTGACTTGGGTTCAGGCACATAAAGACTCCTCTGGGCTGGATGTCTAAGATGCTACAGCACACGGCTGGCAGCTGTGGATGGCTGTTGGCTGGGACCTCAGTGGGGCTGTTGACCGGAACATCTACAGTGTGCCTTCCCCACTATGAAAATCTCAGGGTAACTGAACTTCCTATGTTTGGCTTCCCACTGAGTGAGTGTCCCAAGAAAGCCCAGTAGAAGCTGCATAACCTATTCTGACCTAACTCTGGATGTCAGGCAGCATCACTTCTGCCATTCTGTTATTCTGAAGGGAGTCACAAGGCCAGCAAGGATTGGAGGAGAGAGTAAGTAGATCCCACCATTTGATAGGCGATAGGAAAGGCTCCACTGTAGATGAGCAGTGAAATGGAAGATATCACTGTGACCATTTTTGGAATATATAATCAGTGCCTGAGAGTCATATGGTCAGAGCTCTGGAAGCAGGTGACTTTATACTCCCGGGTCAAGCATGGGCATTAAAATCATTGCAGAGGCAGGAGTCTTGGTGTGAGAATCTAAAAATCCTTAGGGACACCGGGTACAGCTTTCTGAGGTTCTCTGGGCCTTCCTGGGAACACAGCCAGGGAGAAGAATGCCCCTGGAAACCATAGGTCTCTACTGCCCTTCTGACTTGGGAAATATTTCTCCCTTCCCTCAGGAGGACCCAGCATAATCGCTTCCACGAGTTGAGACTTTGGGGAACAAAAACCAGGAAAAAGTTTGTTCTTGGGAAGCTTCTCTTCCTGCTCTGCGAACTCGAGCCCTGAACACACCAAGGCCTGGTCTCTTGAGATGGAGAAGTGCGGAGTAACAGAAAGAGCATGGTCCGATCCAAGATCTCCAGAGGGAAATGGGTTTTGAAGAACAAGGTGGTGTCTGTCATTGGGAGCAGTCCTGGTGGCAGCCCCAATTGGTTCAAATTTTATTCCAGATCAAGGAGGGAAGATAAAGTTACTGGACTGCAGTATTCTTTGAAAATTTATGAAAAATATAGGGGTGCCACAATGTGTTTTATCCTCCCGATGACAAGGTATTGAAAAGGATACGCCTCCTGCCCAGAGCACTGTGGCTTCAGAGTATAATGTCCCAGCATCCTCACCTCACTTGACCACCTCAAGGGCTCTGAAGGAGGAGAAAGCAGCAGTTTCCCAGCTCAATAGGCAGGTGCTACTGGCATCTGGTGAGTAGAGGCCAGGGATGCTGCTCAACATCCTACGGTGCTCAGATCAGCCCTCAACAAAGAAATTTTTGACCCAAAATGTAAATAGCAACAAGATTGGAAACCTGCCATAAATCAATCCAGAAACATCATTGGGGGTTGGGGGACTTCTGTGTCTGTTTATGCTAAGAAAGCCTCTTCATGGTTTTCTAGAAGGAACATGGTAAACACTGGCACGTGTTCTGTTATAGTCCCAGCTTTTTGGGGACTTCACTCTGTGCCATGAGTCTTGAAACTCCTAGGAGTTCTTTCTTAACCCAAGCTCAGCCAAACCACCATCTCTCCCCTATTTTATATGACTGTGGCTTCCTCATCACCCTCCTTCCTGAAATCCCAGTGCAGGTGTTAGCTATCGCTTGCCTTAGCTATTTGCTAACTAGTATACACATGATACCAAACTCAGTCAGATGTGAGTAAAAGAAGCTGAAATATTAATTATTAGTTACCATCTACCTTCCTTCTATTGCTCTTCCTGCCTAGGCCAGGGAGCCCTTTCTTGTCCCACTGGCTCCTCCATGGGTCCTGGACCCACCTGGTCCTCCAACTCAGCTTTCTGCTTCATATGACACAGCCCTTATTTTAGTTTAGTAACAAACAACTTTAACACAAGGCAGATTGGTCCCAGTGTTATAACAGAGTAACACTTAAAGGACAATGTAAGCATTGGTGGGAAGAGATGAATGCCAACTGGGGTGCCCTTAACCTGCTAGGGAATAAGAAATAACTGGCTCAGAGAGTTGCATTAGCTATTTCATACTATTATAATTTGTTTTAGTGAATTATCTTTCTTAGAATACCAAATGGTCCTCTAATGGCCTGAAAGATTTGAAACACTTCCAAAGCACTAACAGTTTTCTGTACTCAGTCACTGGGAGGTCTGGACTTCAGACCATTAGTTGGCCAATAGCCAGAGCGTACCAATGACTTAAATTTGCAAACTCTGTAGTAACCCAACCAGGTTAGCCTCAGAGGTCAAGATGTGGGTTCTGTCAACATCATAAATTTAGATCTCTTGTGCACACACAGCAAACTTATTGCACATATATGGGGAATTTTCCCAAATGTGCCTCCTTGTTATATATGTATTTGGCTTCCTTCACTTTCGTAGGTCCATTTTAAGTTCTATCAAGGTGATACGGTCACTTTCTTCCGAGAGATGATTATCAAGAATTGTATATGGCACCCACTTGTAAAGAAGTGATGGCCAAAGAACCTGTCTGCATAATGTCAGACAGTGGACTAGGGTCTCTAAATATTAATCTGTGTTTCTATTCCATTCTAAACCCACCAAATTCTTTCAATTATACCCCGTGCAATTCTTTCCTCCCTGTAACTAAACAGATGTGAGTCATCCATTGGGAAAACACAAACAATGGTCAGGAATAACATGAGAGACAGGAAGAGTCCACAATTAGTTTTCCACTCACAGAGACTACAAAAACATCAAAGATGGATAAAGGAGTGAGGAGGAGTGGGCAGAACATCAACAACAGGGAACAGAGAAATAAGGAAACTTGAATTCTTGAGGGAAATAATGTTCTGGAGCATAGTAAGGGGCCAAGTGGAAGCATACTCCATCTTGAATTGACCCTCTCATAGCTATCCACACAGGGGCACCCATCTGTCCCCACTGAGGGTCCAGTTGGAAATGAAGATTGTCTGAGCCTTAAGAATCCCTGCCCAGGTATGACCCTCTCCCATCTTGTGAGGATAATTACCAGAGTAGAGACCGCAGGGGTGATGGTGACACCAGGGGGACACTTTCTATCTTACCAAGTCAGCACCATAAGGAAGCAATTTGGAGACCGAGCTACGAGGGAACACACATGCTTTTCAACATTAACAAATCCACAGAAGAGGGCATTTGCCTAAGGCTAGCTTCTTGGGGGAAATCACAGCTCATTACTAACTTCTTATTTTCATTATTGTCTTCTGCCTCCTTTCCTCTTCTCTCTTTTCCTCTCCCTTCCCCTCCCTCCCCTTCCTTCTCTTCTCTTTTCTCTCACTCTCTCACACACCCACTCACACAAAACTCTCAGAATGTATAATCTTCCATTTATCTTGACCTCTTTTCCTTCCACCCCATTTAACTTCTCAAATCTATCTACCTTTAAGAGGATCAAGATTAAATATCAATATGCACAGCTACGCATAGCCATTAAATTGTCTTTATAAGATTATGGGTTCCCTTCATAAAAGATTCCTTGCTTTAAGATGTACTTTTTTTTTTCCAGTTCCAACAGATAAAGCAACCTGAAAAGTCATAAATTGTATTTAAATTTCCTTGACTAATTATTGGTGCCAAGTAGCACTTCAAAGGAGAATTTTTATGCCAGTCTGAGCTTCACACTTAACATATCACAGGGCTAACAAGGGAAAAAACTTTAAAAGGTTCAAACACATCTATGATATTTAAAAGGATCAGATTTAAAATCTGTAAGGTTTAAATGTTTAGAGCCCAGACATCCCAGCTCTGTCACTATTTAATTTTCTGAAAATGTGGTCACTTACCAAACTTCTCCAGGTCCCACTTTTCTCACCTTTGATATGAGGAGGTTAAAAAACATATTGCAGAATGTCTTTCTGGCATGCTTTCATCATCCGTAAGAAGGTTATTCTGTTCCCTATTCTCTTTTATCCTTTGATAACTGTGTATGGAGTTTGCCCTCATTGCTGTCCTGTGGCTCATGTTCACGTGAATTGCATTTTCCTGAACTGTTAAGAGCCTTGGTACCGGCAGGTTGTTTAACTTCACAGAACTCCCTCTTCTGCCGTCCCCATGTTGTGCTATGACGTAGGTACCTTGCTTCCTGAGATGTCCTCGCCCTGTCCCCTCCCCAACTTGTGTCTGTGTCCTTTCTTTTCCTCTCCCTTACCTTTCTCCTGTTAACCTCACTCTCACCCACAGGTGCCTCCCTAGTGTGGGCCTGGTTCTGGAAGGAAGCCATGCTTGTTCAGGCCTGAAAGTTCATGGGAGCTGGGCTCCCAGACCTTACCCATCTCCTCGCACCTGCCAGAGATGGGAATGGGGGAACTCTCCTAGCTTCAGCCACTGCTCCCAGCTTCATTCATTTCACTTCCCAGGGGACACCTGCCAGCCACGGGGATTCTCCCATTCTCAGATCTATTCCACACACTGATGTCCCCTTTGGTCCCCCCCACTTTCTCTCACATGGAAGCCAACAGCACACAGCTCTTGTGACTACTGGTGGTTGGTCTGTACCCACCTATATTTTGAGATTCCTGGGGATACCTTGTTGCCTAACTTTGTTTGTTGTTTTTTTTTTTTTTTAAGATTTTTAATTTATTTTTGCGAGAGAGGGAGAGAGAGAGAGAGAGAGAGAACACAAGCAGGAGGAGGGGGAGAAGGAGAAGCAGACTCCCGGCTGAGCAGGGAGCCTGCTGCAAGGCTTGACCCAAGGACCCCGGGATCATGACCTGAGCCAAAGGTAGATGCTTAACCAACTGAGCCACCCAGGCGCCCCGTAACTTTGTTAATGTCATCCATGGACCTTTGGTTTTGCTATCTCATTGAGTGACTTCTTTTTGTGAACCACTGAAAAATTCCCAAAAACTATGCTGATGCCTCCATCACCATTTTCCTAGAGCTACCGAGAGCATGTATTTTGGGTGATTGGGTGGCTCAGTTGGTTAAGCATCAGCCTTCAGCTCAGGTCGTGATCCCAGGGTCCTGGGATCGAGCCCCACCTCGGGCTCCCTGCTCAGCAGGGAGTCTGCTTCTCCCTCTGCCCGTGCTCCCACTCGTTCTCTCAATTTCTCTCTCTCAAATAAATAAATAAAATCTTTTTTCAAAAAGAGCATGTATTTTAATTTGCTGTTTTGAACCACAGACAGCATCTTCACATTAGTTGTTCCTTCAATATCTTAAAATCACAAATAAGTAAAATGAACAAATGAGGCAGATATTGATTTTTCCAAGATAAATGAGCCCTGGTTTTCACAGCCCAGACAGGCTTGTTGTAGAATTAAGTTGCATCTCAAATAAGGTCGGTAACCTAAGTGTCGGCCTCCCATCTTTGATGTACCTTCCTATAACACAGTGTAAGCGAGCACAGGAAGAAGATTCATGTGACTCTCTCCTGAGTTGTTCACTCAGCCATGGGTCCTTACTGTCCCTTACCAGGCGACCTCCAACCACAGGGCTGGATAAGGACCAAGACATACCCCCCTTCACCGCTTTGACCCTCTTTTCTCCACCATATCACACACAAGGCTTTACTAAAGAACTGAACTAACAAGGTAATTACAGAATGGGGTGGGGGTGGGGGGCGGGAAGTGGGAATGATTTGTGTCTTTCTGTATCCTAATTAAGGCTTTTCTACTGGTCCAAAGGAAAATGGCATCCAAGAAGTCAAAACTTCACAAAGAGCCTTCATGGATACTCCCAGTTCCTAATTTTTGCTCTTCTGTACTTTTTGCACAAATACTTTCTTCCAATCCTTACTCTCATGTGAATTTCCACCAACTTTCTAGAAAACTTCATGCCCTACCCAGAGGGATCAGTCATTGTAGTAGCTTCACAGTGCTGCATTTCTTCAACGCTCAAATATTTATGTTAGAGTAAGTTCTGTAGGTTACAGCAGAATGTTCGGTGGGCAGAGGTGTCCTAAACCCCGTTCTCTTTGAGGTCCCTCCGCCAGTGTGAGCTGCAGTTTTGCTTCCCTGTTCTTCTCACGGCCCCGAAAAGTAACTGTTCAGTCATTCAAACAGACCAAAGCACACACACATACACAGACACACACCTCTTCCAAAAGCAGTATGAATTCTCAGAGACAGTCAAGTTGAAAACCACCAGACAGAACACACTGTTCTACCATGCCATTATTTATAATGCCACCTCTGTCACAATGAGGTTTCCTCTTCACTTTGCTATGCCCCGGATTTTGGGTTGCTTTGGCCCCTCCTCCATGACCCAGCCCCCCACACCCACATACTTTAAGACTTGCTGGTGCTGGAAACAGACTGTCACTGAGAGAGACACCTCACAGTGGGCATTCCCTTAGCTGACCAAAGATGCTGTCAAAACTCTGAAATGACTCCTTTTAAGAATGCAATCATGAATACGGTTGCAAATGCTAGGTACATCCCAAGAGTATTCACAGAAGTCTGATTCAGCCCGTTTTAAAGCTCAGTTATGGAAATCATGCCACTAGCCCAAGGGCAGGCCTAGGAACAAGATCCCATGTGATCAAAGAATAAGAAAAACATCTTTCCTGGTACAGAGCAAGTTGGTATAGAGTGCATTATCTATTGCTCTGTAACAAATCATTCCAAAACTTACCACATTAATGCAATAAACGTTATTATTTCACAGTCTCTGTGGGTCATTGGGAGTGGCTGAGCGGGGTGGCTCTGCTCAGGCTCACACTCACTCACTCATATGGCTGTTGGCCTCAAAAAAAAGCAATCATGTTCTTAGGGGGAAGCCATCTTCCTCCCCAGTCTAGGAAAGAAGGGAAGAGTGAAAGTCACTTTCATTCTTCCAGTTACATTCAACAATATTGTAGCACATCACAGTACTTCTCCTACTTGGTACTGGAGATACAAGCCCATCATAGATACAATACAAGCCTGTGTTGAAGAGACCTCTCCTAGGGGCCCCGGTTCTCCCCAACCAGCTGGGATTAAGGGATCTCTTGGAGAGAATCATCCAGCCCGGGAACAAGTGCTTGAGATCTGTTGTCTCCTAAATTCAGCTTTGTCCTCTTCTCTCACAAAATGAACTTGGGAACCTGGCCTCTTCTTCCCATCACCCGATGGCAGGTGCCGGTCTGTAGCTCACTCATACCTCTTCTTGCAATGAATTATTGAGATTTCTCTTTCCCAAGGTTTCCCGTTCAAGAGGGTAGCAATAGCCACAGCACCTCGTGATGCCCCACAAATACCAAGGGAGTTGTTGAAGGAAACTTTCTTTCAGGAACACTATGAAACATTCACTAAAGTTTGGTCTTTGGAATCAAAGAGATCTGAGTTCGAATCCTGACTTGGCCAATTACGTGTTACATAACCTTGGACTTAGGTCAGTAAGCTTCATTATAGAACTTTGGAAAATAAGAACAATAATGCATAATTGAAAAGATTTAGGTCATAACTGACTTTTATATCTGTAAAGGATTCCAATCTGTGCACATAGCAGTGGGGCAGATATGAAACTGCCACACATCTGGCTGTGAGAATATAACTGATTTTTCAAACTCAGTAAAATCTGATGCCAAGTCCCCACTCACCAGGGATTGAAAAATTCAATCTCCAGTTCTAGCATAAGTAACATTTGGACAAGCTAAGTCCTCAATTGCCAATAGGAAGTTAATAAATAATGTCCAAAATGAATGAGAATTAGCGAACTGCTATTTCTACAAAATATCATATTATATGGAAATACGGGCATAAGTACCAGAAGAAATAGATGAAAAGTGGTTCTTTAGGAAGAAAAACGACATACCTGTCACTTAAGACAGAGAACGGTTTTTTTATTGCTATAAAAGATGTGCATACATCTATCATATTAATACAATCAACTATAAAAAAAAAAGACATCCATTTCCTAGTTTCCATATGCACAGAGTTTCCTTTATATCTATTATCTGGACTCAGAGTCAAAAAGTTCTAATAGGTTGAAAGCCCTAAATATTCCTTTGTACAAAACATTTTGCAAGGGCTCACGGGTGGCTCAGTTGGTTAAGTGCCCCACTCTTGATTTCGGCTCAGGTCATGATCTCAGGGTTGTGCTGTCCAGCCCCGTGTTCAGCTTGTGCTGGGCGTGGAGTCTGCTTAAGATTCTCTCTCTCCCTCTGCCCCTCCCCTCACCTCTCTCTCTAAAACAACAAAACAAAATAAAACATTTTGCAGTTAGGCAAAACAAACCTATAGAAACATGTAAGGCCATGACATAAAGATTGCCCATGACTTCTCTGCACCAAAATATTTTCTTAAGTGTTACATGGACATTATTCAGTCCTTTGTCCAAATTCTACCATGAATACATTCTGGATCATTAGACAAGTTGCTCCACTTCTAGAGACTTAGAGTCCTTATTTATAATGTTAGACCATTTAAAAAGGTTTCTTCCAAAACCAGATATTATTTCCGTCTTTGTAATTGGCTCTCAGAATGGAGATTAAATGACTTCTGAAGTCACTTTCAGATTTAAAGTGTTGAGCACTGAACAGAAGATTCTTTGTATTTGCATCACTTTTGTAACTGCTATTCAGCTTGTGGGCAGTTGTGGGACCTTCATGCTCATTTCCTAGATCTCAGTCTCAGTTTCGGCGTCTGAAGAAATCCTCTTCTGCCTCTCCCCTTGGTTTCAAGAAAAGACTCTAAAGAGAGACACAAGCAGGCACCGTGGGATCTGCAGATGGCTCATAAAACACAGACTGAGTCACTAACACAGAACAAGCAGTGGACAGAAAGAAATAGCTTGAGGTTAGATGTTTTAGATTTTCTAAAAAAACTCCAAGAACCACATCTTAGGCTGTGTTTGATACTGATGTTTCTTTATTGATATCATATTGGGGAGCTTGAAAACCTTCAGTACTTACAACGCCAGTAAATACAAAAATTCACTATTCTAAATAATTCAAAGGAAAGAGAGCTTAGTTTTATTTTACATTGAATTACACATTTCCAAAGGTTAGTTCTGAATTCAAAAATCACTCTGCAGACAAGACTTATGGAGGTATGGTTTATTTTAGGGTCGGCTCAAATATTTTAAAACAATCATGAGATTATTGTAATTTTTTTAAATAAAGCATGTTTCTGTTTAAAATCTTGTAAACCTTGTTTTTCTACCAGGTTTCCTTAGAAGACAAATATTTTTGTTGCTATCGTAAATCTCAACTTCAAGGAGTTCTTCCATTTTCAGATTTGTTCTGCGCTCCCAGCTATGCGGCCATTAAACCATCCACATAGACATGGAAAGACCTCTCTGGCTATCTGGGGTGTCCCTTCTGTCACCAAATATCGCTCAGAATTCTCCCCTAAGGCATCTTCTCTAGTGATTTGTATAACTTGACAATAACTCAAGAAATTGTGCATCCGTGGCTTCTTTTAAAAGAATATACTACTCCAGCAATCCTCAGTTTGTTATAAACATTGGGGTGCACGTACCCCTTCGGATCACTACATTTGTATCTTTGGGGCAAATACCCAGTAGTGCAATTGCTGGGTCGTACAGTACTTACTTTTCCTCCCAAACCCCACTTTTCTCATGAGGCTCAACTCCACCCTGGTGTCTGTCTTCACTTGGCAGTGACATCTTCCAGATTTTTTTTTAAATGGCTTTCTGTTTGCTTCTTTGAGGCATTCAGCGCCATCATGGAAGCTTGTCCCCAGATTCCTCTGCATTTCCCTAGCATCCTCGTATTTCTTCCCTTGTTGTATTTGCTCTGGTCAGAAAAAAAGAAAGATTTTTCTCTTCTGGTGCCTCAGTTAGTGCAGCCAAATACCAGCAAAAAGTCTTGTCCTTCGGGACATCACTGAATTTTCTACTTGGGACACCCCAGAGCCCTTCATATTTCCAGTCTTTTCTAACAAATATTCTTTGGCAGATATGTTCCCAGCAGTGGTCGAGGGGCTGGAGATACCACGTGAGCAGGAGAGACCAAGTCCTAGTCCCCAGGAAACTAACATGGTAGGGAGAGACAGACAACAAAAAATAAAGAATTACATAATGTTGAGTAGAGAACAGCTAGGAAGCAAAAGAAAGCACAGTAAGGGCATACAGAGTGGTGGGGTGCTACTTCAGATAGGGGGATGAGGGAAGAGCTCTGTGAGGAGATGGTGTTTGAACAAAGGCTTGAGTGAAACACAAAATTCAAACCAGGAAATATGAGAAAAATATAATATGGTATTTAGCACACATGGTAAATGTAGCGGGGCTGCAATTTTCCTCTTGGTAAAGAGAAACTTACTAAAATCCCTCCTTTTGTTTTCCACAGACTAGTGTTACCACTTCTCCAAGTTTAACTAAATACTTCTATGACTCAAATGAACGCTGCGAGCCTGGTCATGGGGTCAAATGCCATATGCCCTTGTCCATCGGAGGAAGAATCAAGAAATGGTCGAGCTGAAGGGGAATGTCAGAAGTCCTTGTGGGGAACAGTGTCTTGCTCATCTATCACTACGTAACAAGACAACTGAAAACTCAATTCACTGTGACAACTTAATATCTCTCACAATTCTGTGGGCTGAGGGACTCAGCCAGGCACTTATGCTGAACTCACTTGGCTTCTCTCATGCGGTTGCTGCGGTATGATGAGTGAGTCTGGTGTCCTCTGCGGCTTGAATGGGCTGGCACGTCCAAGATGGTGTCAGCACTCCCATGTCCAGTACCTCAGAGCTCCTCCACGGCACCTCACTCTTCACGTGGCCCCTCATCCTCCATCCTCCTTTGCAGGGCCTCTCTCCCTGGCAGGACCATCGGACTTCTTAAAGGTGGACTGGCTTCCAAGACCACAAAAGCTGAAACTGTCAGGTCTTCTGTCAAGGCTCAGATAGTGTCGCTTCTCCCACATTCTACAGGTTAAAAGGGAGGCACAGGGCCAGTCCTTGTCACCCTGTGAGGGGACTGCCCAAGGGTGTTAAAACAGATGCAGAGTTCACTGGTGGCCGTCTTTGGAGACAGCCGCCACCCACAGTGATCTGATGGGACTTGCCCAAGTCATGCATTTAGTCAGTGACTGAACCAGAATTCGAGCAACCGGTTTCTTCACTCTGTTTTCCTTTTTTAACCTGAACTGAGCCAAAATCCTTCTTGAGCCAAAGTAAATAATAACATGAAGCTCAATGACACAAAACGCCATTAATTCCCTGCACCTCCCCATTGTCCCCTCCTCCTCTCTAAGCCAGAGCCCTCCTGCAACACACTGTTTATTTTGTTTGATTATGATATATATGGTATATACATGGTATTGTGTATATGATAAACATACATGGTGTATATATATATATGGTATATATATAATTATGGTGTGTATATATATATGGTATGATATTTATGTAATGTATATAACTATGGTATGTGTATATATATGTATGTGTATATGTATATACACACACATATATGCACATGTCCAAAAGTACTGATTTAACAGCACTTATAGCTCAGAGGCAAGCTCTAGACACTGTCATCAGTATTTCAAAAAGAGCTGCTATTCAGATACATTAGCCAAAATTTAAAGATAAGGCAAAGAGGAGGAGTCATGTCCTTTCAATGTCATACTGGGGCATACCCTAATGAGCCTGCCAAAAGATTATTCAGTTATCTAGGAGAACATACCTGTGTTTGACTTTGCTGTCCACTAATTTGAGTCTGTGAAGTTCCATAACACAAATTTCTGTTCAGGAGAAACAGTAATGATTTCTGTCCAGTACATAAAATAACCCAGAAGATTTTGGCTTTATTTGCCCCGTAGGGCATTAATGCATTGTGTATCTAACCTAGCAATTTATTCTAACATATTATTTTAAATGTTTGTAAATAAATACTCAGTTCCTCAAATCCTCCATGAGCCAGCTTTACCATATTACTGACTTCCTCATTAATGAGTTGAAGAAAACTTTGACACAAGCTCTTTCTACATTTCTATGACGGATTTTCAACTTTCTGAAAGTTATACTTTGACACTACAAAGGCTCCAGCAGAACTTCCTGGGGGCAAGAGACTGAGGGTAGCAGTGGCTGACGCGGGCTGTGGGCCATTATTCTTGGCTATGAAGAGTTGGTTGACTATCTTATTTGGCAGTAAAATGATGCCAGAATTATTCATGGGAGCTTCACGGCACAGTGCTCAGGGCTCTTATTCTGGGATTTAAGCAGCTTGGGAAGGAAAATGCTGAGCAGTTAAGTTCCAACCAAATTTTTATCACCTGGAAAAATACCAAGATGGGCAAAAGGGAAGAGTCAGCCAGCAGAACTTTCTGGAGAAAGACCTCCATTTCTGCTAATTCAATACTGAAATCTTTGGCTTTTGATTGGAGAAATTAACAATCCCTATGCACCCATAGCACAGAACATGTAAGAATGACTATAGGAAAATCTCACCTAGACGTACCCAGGGCATGCTCTTCTGTGGCTCTACTCTGGCTATTCTGGGTTCTCAAGAAGTATAGAGGAATCCAGCACTCTGTCCCCACCACATTATTGGGATTTCCTCTCCTCCTTTCTTCACAACCACATATAGTAAGCAAAATCTCATACCTCAAATGTGGGAGTATAAGACATGTGATGTATTATATTTCCTTCACCTGAGTTTTATTTCTATTTTGAGTCCCCATTGTACTGGCCGGTGGAAACATAAATCAGATTCCATTCAGAGCCACTGTGCTGAGTGCAGGTACAGTTCAAAAGGATGTGAGAGGGATGGGAGGGATGGGGTGGCTGGGTGATGGACACTGGGGAGGGTATGTACCATGGTGAGCACTGTGAATTCTGTAAGACTGATGAATCACAGACCTGTACCCATGAAACAAATAATACATTATATGTTAATAAAAAATTAAAAAAAAAAAAAAAGGATGTGAGAATGCTGGGGCACTGTGTATGGTAACCAACATGGCCTGTCTCCTCTGGCCCCTGAGTTGGTTGCTGTCACTACACCCCTCACTTCCAGCTCCTGGTCCACCCCAGGGCTGACCATCAACTCAATCCTGGGGTCTTTGGATCTCCCAGAAGATACAGTTCTGTTCTCATATCTTTCCAGGGATTCTGAAGCTAGGTGCCCCTGGCCCACCCTGTCTAGATATCCCACACAACTATTTCTACTCTACAGCTCTCTTAGTTTAAGAAAAATTATCCGCAACTTGAAAATGAGATGAAAACATGGCTTAGAACTCTTTAAAATTAATTGTGGAGCATCACATAACAAGCCCTCTTACAAGGTCATTGGATGCACTCAGCTTTTTTTCATTATCCCTTCCCCAAAGAGAAAAATTTACTTACATTCCAATTCAATTTTAATTAATTGATTTAGGCTAATTAATTTAATTAATAATCAATCAGTTGACTAATTGGTGTAATTTAGCCCTAATAAAAAGTAAATAATCAGGAGTAAGATTTTTCAGGTAGGTTTGAGCTTTAGAGGGCCACATATCACTGTAATACCTGTATTACACTGTAAGATTTTCTTTTCACCCACCAAGAACCAACTTTCATCTTCCAAAGTGCAATACCACCCCTCAACTGAGAATTTATCATCTAAAGAAATCAACTTTGATTCACTACTTACTATTAATGAAGGCCCTGACTCTTATAGGAAATTGTGAAGTTGCATATTATCTCTGTCCAATAAACTTGCAAATTATTTCTATTCAAAAGAACAGATAACCCCAAAACTTACAACTGTGTTGCCCTATAAGAACGCATTATTCAGTTACAGATCACTTTCTTATACTTGCCTTGAACTAGCTTTACCATCCAACTGGTTCCTTCATCAAGGAGTTAAATTCATTTTTTGTCACATGCTCACTATATATTTATATTAGAATAATGTTTTTAACTCAGTGAAAATTATATGCTGGTATTTGCCATTTTAAGAAACTGGAAACTATCAACAAGGATGATAGCATAGGTCCTCTCTGTGCTCAGGTTCCTATGGTCCCCAACTCATCAAGACCCAGTCAGGGTGGGGGCAGAACACAGGGCCCGTTCTGGGGGAAATCCCATGGGCATCTAACCCCTATTATCCTTTCTCCCACATCCTCCATCCCCATGGAAGTTTAGGGATATAGAGGGTAAGCGATTTTTACTGGAAAGAAAAATGTTCTGAGTCGTTCAGAGCTGAGACTTCATGGCTCAAAAACCCAGGTTCTTAAAAATCAGATCAAGCTTTTGAACCTCAAAAATCAAGAAATTAACTATTTTATTTTCTCCTGTTTGTACTAAACTGTACCCAAGGTAAGATGCTGTGAAGTCTAGTTTGAAGAGGAAAGGACCAGAGGTTAAAAACACATTGCCAAGGAGAAAACAACTCAATAAATGTAAAGATTTATTGTAGATAAATAAATAAAATAAATACACTAATCTAATATTAATATAATATAATTAATAACATAAATACCTTTTATCTTTATAGGTTAAATCAGGCATACAGAGTGTTTAACTCTGAAAGTCACTGCTGTTGACTTGCTGGAGGTCACCCACAGATTTTTTTTTTTAAGATTTTACTTATTTGAGAAAGAGAGTGCGAGTGGGGAGGGGCGGGGGGAGGGAGAAAGAATCTGAAGCATACTCCCCACTGAGTGGGGAGCCCTACACAGGGCTCTATCTCACCACCCTGAGATCATGACCCGAGACGAAATCAAGAGCCAGACACTTAACCGACTGAGCCACCCAGGCGCCCCAATCATTCACAGATTTTTAAAGAGACTCCAGGCAGGAGACTCAACAGAGTGGTGGATCTCAGGGGATCCAGGACGGTCACTATCTGGTGCAGTAGGTCAGAGCATCAGTTCCTTT
Organism: Mirounga leonina; assembly: GCF_011800145.1. Lineage (NCBI taxonomy): Eukaryota > Metazoa > Chordata > Mammalia > Carnivora > Phocidae > Mirounga > Mirounga leonina. The sequence goes on from NW_023270466.1 coordinate 3,128,402, forward strand.
GGTAACACTTTCTTTTTTTCATCCATATTAGTCAAATGAGAGCACTACTTCTAGTGGGTTCTCAAGAAGTATAGAGGAATCGAGCACTCTATTCTATTCATAATGAATGAAATCTCTTAAACCTTGTTCAGTTGTCTCTGAGTGTATTCATCAAAAATGAGTGGGCAATATGAAAGACTATCAAATTATTTCTACTCCTTCTTTTGCCACGAGAAAACAAACTCTAGAGAGCCAATCTGTGACATCCTCAAAGCATATCCTGGCTAATCACAGCATGTCTTCCTTTACTTTCTGCCTTTTCTCTTTCACCACCTCCTTCCTCAGCCCATGGCCATCCTTTCCACAGCGACTTGCCCTCCTTAAATTGTCTGGGTATTTTTATACCTCGATGAGACTCCTATCCAAAGAGTTACCTTTTCCAGCGTTTTAAATCCTGCTTTTAACTGTGCAGGCTTTTGTAGCCAGTGCACAGTATTTCAGGCCTCAGTGGATAGGTAAAGATGCTAAGGTGGGAGGTGGCAGAAGAACAGATTCTATCATCTACACAATAATATTGGCAACAGGCAGTCACAAGGATCAGGAAAGAGGATGAGTGACTCCAAATCCCCCAAAGGGATATGCTAATGTTTGTCAAGTTGATCTTCTTGGCCAGCACTTTCAACTCTCACTTGGAGTTCTAACAGAAATCCAAGTTCCAGCAATTCCTCTTGCACTATGAAGGAAAAACATTAATAATATGGAGGGAGCAGTGAGCTCCTTCAGTATGTATGTATTAATGAGCCCTTCTACTACTGTGTACAACCATCTCTACCCTTTCTCATGAGAAGGAAACCATGAAGATACAAAAATACAAGTACAGTTAGAGTATCAAAATTAAATGGGGAATATAGAAAGATAAATTCACAAGTTGAAAAACGTTTTTAAAATAAAAGGAGGGGCACCTGGGTGGCTCAGTTGGTTAAGTGACTTTTTTTTTTTTTTTACATTCATCACTGTTTTTATTTTATTTTATTATGTTATGTTAGTCACCATACAATACATCATTAGTTTTTGATTTAGTGATCCACGATTCATTTTTTTGTATAACACCCAGTGCTCCATGCAGTACGTGCCCTCCTTAATAACCCATCACCGGGCTAACCCATCCCCCCACCCACCTCACCTCTAAAACCATCAGTTTGGTTCTCGAAGTCCATAGTCTCTCATGGTTCATCTCCCCCTCTGATTCCCCCCTTCATTTTTCCCTTCCTTCTCCTAATGTCCTCCATGCTATTCCTTATGTTCCACAAATAAGTGAAACCATATGATAATTGACTTTCTCTGCTTGACTTATTTCACTTAGCATAATCTCCTCCAGTCCCATCCATGTTGATGTAAAAGTTGGGTATTCATCCTTTCTGATGGCTGAGTAGTATTCCATTGTATATATGGACCACATCTTCTTTATCCATTCATCTGTTGAAGGGCATCTCGGCTTTTTCCACAGTTTGGCTATTGTGGACATTGCTGCTATGAATATCGGGGTGCATATGGCCCTTCTTTTCACTACATCTGTGTCTTTGGGGTAAATACCCAGTAGTGCAATTGCTGAGTCATAGGGTAGTTCTATTTTTAAATTTTTGAGGCACCTCCACACTGTTTTCCAAAGTGACTGTACCAACTTGCATTCCCACCAACAGTGTAAGATGGATCTCCTTTCTCCACAACCTCTCCAACATTTGTTGTTTCTTTCCCTGTCCATTTTGGCCATTCTAACTGGTGTAAGGTGGTATCTCAATGTGGTTTTGATTTGGATTCCCCTGATGGCTAATGATGATGAACATTTTTTTCATGTGTCTGTTAGTCATTTGTATGTCTTCTTCAGAGAAGTGTCTGTTCATATCTTCTGCCCACTTTTTGACTTGATTATTTGTTTTTTGGGTGTTGAGTTTGAGAAGTTCTTTATAGATTTTGGATACCAGCCCTTTATCTGTAGTGTCATTTGCAAATATCTTCTCCCATTCTGTGGGTTGCCTCTTTGTTTTGTTGACTGTTTCCTTTGCTGTGCAGAAGTTTTTATTTTGATGAAGTCCCAAAAGTTCATTTTTGCTTTTGTTTCACTAGCCTTTGGAGATGTATCTTGAAAGAAGTTGCTGTGGCCGATGTCAAAGAGGTTACTGCCTATGTTCTCCTCTAGGGTTTTGATAGATTCCTGTCTCACGTTGAGGTCTTTCATCCATTTTGAGTTTATCTTTGTGTATGGTGTTAGAGAATGGTCAAGTATATAGCTGTCCAATTTTCTGTATATAGCTGTCCAATTTTCCAGGCACCATTTATTGAAGAGACTGTCTTTTTTCCATTGCATATTTTGTCCTGCTTTGTCGAAGATTATCTGACCATAGAGCTGAGGGTCCATATCTGGGTTCTCTATTCTGTTCCATTCGTCTATATGTCTGTTTTTGTGCCAGTACCATGCTGTCTTGGGGATCACTGCTTTGTAATAGAGTTTGAAATCGGGCAACGTGATGCCCCCAGTTTTGTTTTTCTTTTTCAACATTTCTTTGGTGATTCGGGGTCTTTTCTGATTCCATACAAATTTTAGGATTGTTTGCTCCAGCACTTTGAAAACTGTAATTGGAATTTTGATAGGGATGGTGTTGACAGTATAGATTGCTCTGGGTAGCACAGACATTTTAACAATTTTTATTCTTGCAATCCATAAGCATGGAATGTTTTTCCATCTTTTTGTGTCTTTAATTTCTTTCACGAGTGTTCTGTAGTTCCTAGAGTATAGATCCTTTACCTCTTTGGTTAGGTTTATTCCGAGGTATCTTATGGTTTTTGGTGTTATTGTAAATGGAATCAATTCTCTAATTTCTCTTTCTATAATTGCATTGTCAGTTATAAGAAAACAACTGATTTTTGTGCACTGATTTTGTATCCTGTCACATTACTGAATTGCTGTATGAGTTCTAGTAATTTGGGGGTGGAGTCTTTTGAATTCTCCACATAAAGTATCATGTCATCTGCAAGGAGAGAGAGTTTGACTTCTTCTTTGCCAATTTGAATACCTTTTATTTCTTTTTGTTATCTGATTGCTGTTGCTAGGACTTCTAGTACTATGTTGAACAATAGTGGCGAGAGTGGGCATCCTTGATGTGTTCCTGATCTTAAGGGAAAGGCTCTCAGCTTTTCCCCACTGAGGATGATATTTGCTGTGGGTTTTTCATAGATGGATTTTATGAACTTGAGGAATGTTCCCTCTATCCCTATACTCTGAAGAGTTTTAATCAGGAAAGGATGCTGTATTTTGTCAAAGGCTTTTTCTGCATCAATTGACAGGACCATATGGTTCTTCTCTCTCCTCTTATTAATGTGTTCTATCACACTGATTGATTTGCGAACAATGAACCACCCTTGCATCCCGGAGATAAATCCCACTTGGTCATGGGGGATGATCCTTATAATGTAGTGTTGGATCCTATTAGCTAGGATTTTGTTGACAATTTTGGAATCCATATTCATCAGCAATACCGGTCTGAGATTCTCCTTTTTGATGGGGTCTTTGCCTGGTTTGGGGATTAAGGTAATGCTGGCCTCATAGAATGAGTCTGGAAGCTTTCCTTCTGTTTCTACTTTTTGAAAGAGCTTCAGGAGAATAGGTATTATTTTTTCTTTGAATGTTTGGCAGAATTCCCCAGGGAATCCATCAGGCCCTGGACTCTTGTTTCTTGGGAGGTTTTTGATCACTGCTTCAATCTCGTTACTGGTTATTGGCCTATTCAGGTTATCAACTTCTTCCTGTTTCAGTCTTGGCAGTTTATAGGTTTCCGGGAAGGCACCCATTTCTTCCAGGTTGCTTAGTTTATTAGCATATAGTTGTTGATAATAATTTCTAATAATTGTTTCTATTTCCTTGGTGTTAGTCGTGATCTCTCCCCTTTCATTCATAATTTTATTAATTTGGGTCCTTTCTCTTTTCTTTTGGATAAGACTGGCCAGTGGTTTATCGATCTTATTAATTCTTTAAAGAACCAGCTTCTAGTTTTGTTGATCTGATCTACTGTGTTTCTGGTTTCTAATTCCTTGATCTCTGCTCTAATCTTAATTATTTCTCTTCTAATGCATGACTTAGGCATCGTTTGTTGCTTTTTCTCTAGTTCTTTAAGGTGTAGAGTTGGTGAATTTGGGATTTTTCTATTTTTTTGAGTGAGGCTTGGATGGCTATGTATTTCCCCCTTAGGACCACTTTTGCAGTATCCCATAGGTTTTGGACTGATGTGCTTTAGTTCTCATTGGTTTCCATGAATTGTTTAAGTTCTTCTTTGATTTCCTGGCTGACCCAAACATTCTTGAGCAGAGTGGTCTTTAGCTTCCAAGTGTTTGAATTTCTTCCATTTTTTTTCTTGTGATTGAGTTCCAGTTTTAAAGCATTATGGTCTGAGAATATGCAGGGAATAATCTCAATCTTTTGGTATCAGTTGAGACCTGATTTGTGACCCAGTATCTGGTCTATTCTGGAGAAAGTTCCATGTGCGCTCGAGAAGAATGAGTATTCTGTTGTTTTAGGGTGGAATGTTCTGTATATATCTATGAGGTCCATCTGGTCCACTGTGTCATTCAAAGCTCTTGTTTCTTAGTTGATTTTCTGCTTAGATGATCTATCTATTGCTGAGAGTGGAGTATTGAGGTCTCGTACAATTAAGGTATTATTATCAATATGACTCTTTATTTTGGTTAACAGTTGGCTTATGTAGATGGCTGCTCCCATGTTGGGGGCATAGATATTTACAACTGTTAGATCTTCTTGTTGGATAGACCCTTTAAGAATGATAAAGTGTACTGTGTCTCTAACTACAGTGTTTAGCTTAAAATCTAATTTGTCTGATATAAGAATTACTACCCCAGCTTTCTTTTGAAGTCCATTGGCATGGAAGATGGATCTCCATCCCTTCACTTTCAGGCTGGATGTACTTTAGGTTCAAAATGAGTCTCTTGTAGACAGCATATGGATGGGTCCTATCTTTTTATCCAATCTGCAACCCTGTGCCATTTTATGGGAGCATTTAGCCCATTCACATCGAGAGTGATTATTAAAAGATATGAATTTATTATCATCATGTTGCCTGTGAAGTCCTTGTTTCTATAGATTATCTCTGTAAATTTCTGTTCTATATCACTCTTGGGGTCTTTCTCCTTTTATAAAACCCCCCTTAATATTTCTTGCAGGGCTGGCTTAGTGGTCACATATTCTTTCAGTTTCTGCCAGTCTTGGGAGCTCTGCATCTCTCCATCGATTCTAAATGACAGCCTTGCCAGATAAAGTATTCTTGGCTGCATGTTCTTCTCCTTTAGTACTCTGAATATGTCTTGCCAGCCCTTTCTGGCTTTCTAGGTCTCTGTGGATAGGTTTAACATTATTCTGATGTTCCTCCCTCTGTATGTAAGGAATCTCTTCCCCCTAACTGCCCTTAAAATGGTTTCCTTGGTTCTAAGATTTGCGAATTTTACTATTACATGCTGGGGTGTTGGCCTGTTCTCCTTGATCCTGGCAGGGGTCCTCTCTACCTCTAAGACACGAATGTTTGTGTCTTCCCCAGATTAGGGAAGTTCTCAGCTATGATTTGCTCAAATATATCTTCTAGTCCTCTCTCTCTCCACCCCCTCAGGGATCCCAATAATTCTGACATTGGAAGATTTCATGGTGTCACTTATTTCTCTGATTCTGTTTTCATGGATTTTGAGTTGTTTCCCCCTGGCCTCCTCTTTATTTTTCTTTTCTATCAATTGGTCTTCTAGATCACTAATTCATTCTTCTGCCTCATTTACCCTAGCTGTTAGATCATCTAGATTATATTGGACCCCATTGATAGCATTTTTAAATTCTGCCAGTTCAGCTTTCATTTCTGCCCTTAGAGACTATGTTGCCATTAATCTATTTCTCCATTCTAGCTACTGTCTTCACAACTGCTATCCTGAGTTCCATTTCCGACATCTTGGTTATATCTGTGTCCATTTGTAAATCTGTGGCAGAAGTCACAGTCTCTGAGTCTTTCCTATTTTGTGGGTTCCTCTTCCTAGTCATTCTGTTGAGGGGTGGTTGAGGGACACAGAGTCCAAATTATTGGCCACAACCCAAGCAAGATGTACCTGTTTTATAGGGACCTTAGGGTTGTTGGCCTCTTGTTGTCCCAGCCTGTCTTCCAAGGGAAGGGCCTGCTGCACTGTTACTCAGGCAACCCTGTTTGGGCAGAGTTGCCCTACCCCCTGTGGGGGGGATGGGCTCAGTGAAAACCGGTTTTGGGGGGCTTTGTTCTCTTGTGGCTTTCCCTGGTGGCTTTCCGCATCTCTTCCGAGAGTCAGAGCAGAAGAGATGGTTTCTAACCCTCTGCCTCAGAGCAGAGAGATCACAGTCTGTTCTTCAGTGAGCTCTCCAGGCCACACTATCTCCGTTTCTGTCAATGCTGCTAAAAACTGCAGCATCCTGGGTTGTGCGCCCCTCAGCAGTACTCCCAGTCCTCGCCTCCAGGTCAGGGCATGGGGGCACGTCTTTGCCCTTTGTGCATCTAAAACCACCATCCACCCCCAGTTCCCATGCACAGCCCTGCCATTCCGGGTTTCAGTCTGGGGGGCTGCCCTAAAGTCCTTTCCCCACCACTACCGGTCTGCGAGTCTGTGCCCCATCCCCAGCATGGGAGGCTATCCCTCCCCGGCAGAGCAGGATTCTCACAGCTCCCTCCCCCTTTTGTTTATCTTCTGTTATGTGCCCATGGAATCATGGCTCCCCGCTTCATAACTCAAAACCAACCACCTGCAATATTCTGTTTGTAGAGACCCAGATATATCTTCTTACATCTCAGGCTGATTTCGTGGGTGTTCAGAGTGGTCTGGTAGATATCCAGCTCAATTCCAGGGACTGGTTGGAATAGGGTCCCCTACTCCTCCGCCATCTTTTCCTCTCCCCAGTGACTGACTCTTGATTTCAGCTCAGGTCATGATCTCAGGGTCGTGAGATCAAGTCCCATGTTGGGCTCCATGCTCACCTAGGATCCTCTCCCTCAGCCCCACCCCCTGCTCACGCATTTTCTCTCTCCCTCTTTCAAAAATAAATAAAATAATTCTTTTTTAAAAACAATAAAAAATAAAAGGAAAGACTGCTTCTGCTTCCAGCCACGACAGAATTATAGGTATTAGATTTACCCTCATGAGGAAACAATGTGGAGCAAATGATTTTGGACTTTAGACACCAGACAGCTTGGAAGAGGTAAAATTCACGAGGTAAATTTCACATTCTCCCTAGCTTTCAATTTGGTGACACTTTCCAAATCATAGCACAGAGAAGTAAAGACCAAATAAAGAGCAGAAGTCTCATGATGCACAAAAAACAGAATTTTCATGGCTGCTTAGGTAGCTGGGATTTGTGAGGCAGAGTAAAAGCTAAAACTATAAAGATTCTAGAATAAAATCAATGGAGAATATATTTCAATCTTGGGATAGAGAAAGAAATTTTAGAATACACAATGTATTAATTTTAAGAAAAAAATGATAAATTAGATTCATCACAATTAAGATATTTTGCTTTTCAAAAGGCACCATCAAGGAAATTATCAAACAAAAGTTTGGAAGAAAAAAATAAATATATGTAAATATTTGTGTGTATTTGTGTATATATATGTATATGTATGTATACATTTATGTATATATCTCTGTGTGTATACACATAATCTTATATGACAAAGGATAGATAGATAGATAGATAGATAGATAGATATACACTTTATAAAGAACTCTTATAACTCAATAATAGAAAGACAACCCAATTTTTTGAATGGGCAAAAGACTTAGACACTTCAAAAGGAAGATCCACAAATAGTTAATAAATGCAGGAAAAAATGTTCAACATCATAAGTCATCACATAAATGCAAAGGAAATCCATAATGAGATACCACTACACATCCACTAGAATTGGTAAAATTAAAAACACCACCACCAAAAAAGGCTGTTGAGTAATTAGAACTTTCATACATTTCTTTTGAGAACTTTCATACATTTCTGTTGGGAATCCACCATTGTACAGCTACTTTAGAAACGTGTGAGTGATTATTTTAAAGTTGCATATAACCTCTACTTTATGACCCAGCAGTTCCACTGCTAGGTTATTATTGAAGAGAAATGTATACATATGTCCACCAAAGATATGTATAAGAATTTTTCATAGCAGCTTTACTCACTTGGAAACAATCCAAATCTTCAGCAGATAAATAAACAGATAAATAAATTGTAATTTATTATAACAATGGAATTTTGTTCAACAGTAAAAGAACAAACTACTAATGTAATCTCTTACATGGCTGAATCTCAAAAGCATTAAGCTGAGCAAAACAATCCAGACACAAAAGAGTTCTTACTATATGCTTCCAATTATTAGAAGTTCTAAAAGAGGCAAAACTAATCAAAGGTTATAAAAATCAGAGCAATGGCTGCCTGGTACACGGTGTGGGGACTGACAGGGAAAGGATACAAAGGAACTTTGGGGTGATATCCCATAAGTTGACATAGTTGTGAGTTACACAGGTGTATATACTTATCAAAACTCATGAAGCAGTGTGCTTAACATCTGTGTATTTCATTGTATGTACATTATACCACCTTGATTAAAAAAAAGGAAAGGAGAAAAAACCCTCAGGGAAAATAAACAAAAGAACAATTCATAATATGGGTATTGAGGCTGAGAAAGTGAATGACTTCAATGACAGAAGTAAAACTTTATTTTGCAAATCAGAAGGTCTCATTTATTTGTTTTCAGCAAATTGACTGAAGACCAACCGTCTTGTGACAATCAAAAAATTTTTTGATAATAGATCACTGTGTATTTTTTATCATAAAACCCAGAGGATTTCAAAAGATTTGATTGACTTGACAGAAGACTTCTTCCACCCATATCTCTACTTATTTATGCTCTATTTTTTCTCAGCACTTCTATAAAAATAAAAAAATTGGAAAATACAAAGGGGAAAGGAAGAGAGAAGTCTAGGGTAAATGATTGGATAACATGCAGCTGCAAGTTAACTTCTTTCTCTGTAAACCACAGACTACAAATTCTCATCCCATCGGTTCATCTGCTCTTAAGGCCTTTGAAGTCAGAAATGCAGAAACCAAATCCCCAACAATGTGGTTGTCTGTAGCTACCATTTTTGGATATACACACAGCACCTTCTCTCTTCTCTAGTGGTGGTAAAATAATAGTATTCATTGTCTGGCTAACAGTGTTGCTAGAAAATGAGTCCAGTATGTTACAAAAAAGGAATGAACACAACTGAGTTAAAACAACAAAGCATAAAAGCTTCATTTATCCTACAGAATAGAAACATGTTAAGCCCAGATTTTATTTATTTTTCCAAGTGGCATTTGAGAAAATGGTTGGCATGCCAAATCCTAATGCAGCAAAGATGCAAAGGGATTCTTGTCACTTACCACTTAAAACCCAGCCACGTGGCCAGTTCTTAACATCAGAGACATCATCTTAATATCACAATGTCTCTCAGTGGTCAAGAAATATCCATTTCCAGTTTTTTAAGTTCCTGTCATATTAAGAAATTTTTTTTAAATTCCAAAATAGTTTACAAAATGGTAGAATATTTTTTAATGTTGGCACTTAGCAAATTAACACTATTAATACCATGAACCCCACTAATAAAAAAATCACAATAAAATATAATTATGAAAGTCACAACATAATTACAGCATTTATGAAAATATATTTCATAATTCACTTCTGACCACGTGATTTGATAAGTTTCAAGCCCAGAGGGTAGCTCTATGGCTTATGTGTTTGGAATTAACATCAAAAGTATGTATGTGAGACCTAACTATGAACTTAAGACAGACTTTACATCTTTCACAAAATTAACTCAACCTAGATCATAATTCCAAATATAAAATGCAAAACTGTAAAACTCCTAGAAGATGGAAAAAATATGTATGACCTTGGATTTGATGATGAATTTGTATATGCAACACCAAAAGCACAATCCATAAAAGAAAAAAATAGAGTTTATTAAAATTAAAAACTTTTACTCCAGGAAAGACATGGTTTCGAGAATGAAAGGACAAGCCACAGACTGTGAGAAAATATTTGTAAACACATATCTGATAAGAATTCATACCCAAAATAAACAAAAAACTTTGCAAACTCGATGATAAGAGAACAAACAATGCAACTAAAATGGGCAAAAGATCTGAACAGACACTTCATCAAAGAAGACATACAGGTGGCAAATAAAGCATATGAAAAGATGCTCAGCAACATTTGTAATTTGAAAATTGCCACCTAAAACCACAATAAGATACCACTACACACATATTAAAATGGCTAAAATCCAAAAACTTATTAATATCAATTACTGACAAGGATTTACAACAACAGAACTCTCATTCACTGCAGTTGGGAATGCAAAATGGTACAGCTGCTTTGGAAGACAGCTTGGCAGTTTCTTTCAAAGATAAACATAATTTAACCATAAAATTCAGCAATCACACTGCTAGGTATTCACTCACCTGACTTGAAAACTCAGGTCCACACAAAAGCCAGCATGTAAATGTTTATAGCAGCACTATTCATACTTTCCAAAAACTGGAGACAACCAAGATATCCTGCAATAGGGAATGGATAAAAAAACTGGTACATCAATACAATGGACTACTATTTAGCAATCAAAAGCAATAAGCTATTGAGCCATGCAAAGACCTAGATGAATCTTAAATGCACATTGCTAAGTGAAAGGAGACGGTCTGAAAATGCTGCATATTGTCTGATTCCATTTCTAGGTCATTCTGGAAAAGACAACACTGGTGAGCTAGTAACCAGATCAGCAATTGCCCAGTTTCCAGGGCTGGGGTGGGGGTGGGGGAGGTGGGGAGAAGAGTCATTGAATTGATAAAATACAGAGGCTATTTTAGGGTAGGGAAACTATCCCCTGTGTTACTACAGTGAAAGATACAGGACACTGTGCATTTGTTAAAACCCATAGAACTTTCCAGTATCAAGAGTGATCCTTAATATATAAACACATAAAAAAATCATTTAGGTGGTCAGAGGATATGAGAATGGAATACAGAACATGACAAAATAACTGAATTAAAAATGTATGAAACAACTTCATTCAAAAGCGTGGGGATAAAAGGTGCTGACCTAAGTCACTTTGGAAATGAGTGGTGTCTGTAAGCCTAAAGGCAAAAGGAACTGCACATTAGTACTCCGCTCTGGTAAAGTTGTTTCCCACGGGGGGATGAGTTAACGATCCCGAGAGTACCACACGTGCATACTGCAATCGAGCAATTAAGCAAATGATTGGCAGATGGTGGGAGCCAGGTTTCTCCCTGTTGGAGTGGGAAGTTACAGACAAACAAGATTACATTGATCCATGTGGCAATCCACCAAAGTTGGAGACATAAGTATGAACTCATGTTTGGTTTAATACAGAAACAAATGTTCACATACAGGAACACTTGTAGATGAGCGTTTATATACACGCATACATGGCCTTGCTCTGTGGCTGAGAGGCCTCAGAAGCAAAAACATGCACACGGTAGCAGTGAGCACCCCCTTTACCCTGCCCTCACCACTCCCCCTATCCTAGCCACTGAATCCTCAAGACTCACAATGGACTAAGCACCCACTTCTTTCATCTCTAAGTACGCTGTGCACCTCATTTTCTCCCTTCCCAGATCCTGAGAGGATCAGCTGATAGTTTGGGTTGTTTTTTTTTTTCCACCCACTGCAAATTAAGGCCTCCACTGGCAGGGAACTATGTCTTATTGGCTCGCATCATCTCTGTACACAGTTGCTATGTTATGGTCATGGGAGGAGGTGTTGCGTTCAGTTCCTAATTCCTATGGACCTTCCAAGTTTCTCTATCTCAATACGAGCGGTAAGTGAAGTCTCTCCTCTCCAGACCATGTGGGTTTGCTTTTCTTCTTATGAATTTGCTGAAATCAAAAGAAACAATGCCAACAAACTGCCACTTAAGTAAAAAAAAAAAAAAAAAAAGATGTATTGCCTTTAACCATAAATATAGTTGCTCCACTGGGAATACTATGCATCGGCAAAACTGGGTCCCACCATTTAGTGGCTTTGGCAGGTTCGGTGTCCCTCCAAGCTCCTGCTGCTTCTTGACTCAGTTGTACAATTACCAGGACCCATCCCACAGAGGACAGCCAAATGAGAATCTCAGAATGGAGTGCTGAAATGGGGAGGGGAGTTCAGAGACTGGCCCTTGACTCTGATAACTGCAACCATTTCTTGTGATTAAGCAGTTTCTGTGGTTTCAGGAGAACCAGAAGCTGCCAATCCAAAGACACTCAGACTCTGATTTATTAATGTGCATGAGCCCACGACGAATTATTCCTCTGATTCTTAGAAATCAAGAGGGGAATGGAAGTTAGAAAGTTAACTTTCATTAACCCAAAACATAGACGAACCCAGATGAATAATACTTCTCTACTCTTATTCTTTTGCCAAAACACCACCCTTACAACTCTGGCCTGGAAATACCAGCCATTTTCCTGTATATAGCAGTTGGCAGATTAGCATCCTAGGCTACAAGTGTGAAGTGGATATATGTGTGTAGCAAGTATTTGAAACCAGAGACAACCATGAACATAGGTGGGACCCAATATAAATATCTGTTCAACTAATGAATAAATAAATTTATCTTACTGACTAATAGTTTTACAACGGGGAAATCGGCCAGACAGGAGTAAAGGATGCTTTTTAGGGCAGAATGAGAAATAACATTGAGAGGAAAAAAAACTATATTAAGTGACTTTAGAGTGGCTTGATGTTAAGTAGATGTAGTGAATTTTGGCAGGAAAATTATAAAATACATTATATTCTTCCAAAAGAGTTACGAGGTTTTAGAGCACAAAAGTGGCCCAGAAATACAGAATGATTTAGCTATTGGGAGAAGTATATGAACACATCAAACATTGGAACAGTGAAATGAAATTTTCATAGACTCTGATATATGAAGAGCCAAAAGGACTCCAAGAAAATAAATCCCTTCTTTTATGGATCAAAGGTCATCATGCTTGCCTTGCATAAACTCCACCCACAATATTTTTGTTTGTTCTGGATTGGGGTCCAGGCAACAGTATTTTTCATACATGGTCCCAGTTCATTCGTATTTGCAATCGGGATGGAGATGCTGTAATATGCAAACCACAGAGACGAAGGGTAGTATGTCCTCCCCAGGAGCACAGCACTGTGAGACAGACTACAGCCAGATCTTCTCCTGACCCGTTTTATTTTCAGTCTTTTACTTAAAGGTTAGTTGTTTGGCATTTACATTGTCACCATGCAGGCATTTGATTACTGGGTTGCTATTTGTACTCTTGCCTGGTACCCCACAAATATTAGGGGTGGCCTGGAACCTCAGCCACGCCCTATAGGAAATTGCATACCTCCGTGTACCTCACAGGATCCGGTTGCCCTGAATGCACTTTCAGAAGCAAGGAGAGAGGGATCTGGGGTTGGATGTGGAGAGAAAATGCCAAGTGATTTGAACCCAGTTCTGGCCTTCCCCATCCCCACTCAAGGCCTTTTCTGAGGCTATTTCCTCCAGGCCTCTTGGAATGACAAGCTTCTGGAAAGCCCCCAGCCTTATCAACTACTTGCAGAGAGGAGACTGAGGTTCATGAAGAGAAAGGGTCTTGGCCAATCCAGGAACAATAGACAGCCTAGGCCAACCCATGCACCCCTGCCCCCTGGCCATCCTTCTTTGGAATGAGCTTGGGACTCAGGTTCCCCAAATAGTCCTCTCGATCCCCCTTGGTCAGGTTGGGGTGCGCCATTTCTCTGAGCCTTTGTTCTCTTTTCTGTGAACAGGCATCGCCCCACCACCTTCCCAAGGTGCTCAAAGATGAAGTGTTCGTAGTTTGATTTTTGCAAACCTAACCAAGACCCTCTCCACGCAGAGGCAGACAAACAGCCTCACAATGGCCCTGTGTGCACAGAGCTCATGGAACACCTGGCCATGGAGTCCATGTGTTCTGAACATGCCACGTGATCATTTCGGACCTAAATGGACACTAAACCCGCATATCTGATGTGTGAGGGCCCCGGCCCACAGACAGGCTGACTTTGGGGACAGAGATGTCCCCTTTTACATGGCTTCACTACTCTTTCACCTTACTATCCTCCCCCACCCTCAAGAGCCCTAATCCCCTCACCACACTTTAAGGTGGGTATTCAGTGCAGAGTTCTAAGCATGCGCTCCTCCCCAACCCCTGATGGTTCTACTCCCAACACAACAGGAAGCATGAGAGCAAATGGTGCAAGGCTTGAGGAAGGCAGGCAGAAACCCTCCCCAGCCCCAGGAGCCCCTTGCCCACAGCTTCTCAACACCTCCAGCCAAAAGAGCTTGAGTATTTATCTAATTGCATGTCAGACTGTCACTGAATGACAGTATGCTTTAGGACTCTGGATATTTAAACATGTTTATTTCATTTGGACTTCAAAAAAAGTCCTCTTTCTGAAAATAATTCATAGATTTAATCTGAAAAATATTCAACTTTCAAAAGAGCTCTTGAGCATCCTTCAATTTTTTTAAGTTCAAGTTTCACAGAGTGAAAAAGAAAACCATCTGATAGAAACAAAATCCATTGAAAAAAATAAAACATATCTCATTCAAATGAAAACAGAAGGCAATTTAAACCATATTTCGCAGGTAATAGATACCATAAATGCTTGTCTGACCCGTTAACAAATAATTTTTCAGATAACAAATGACTGATTTTTATACATAAAATCCCCAAATTCCTATTTTATTCTTATAGTTCACAGATTGATCAAGGTGGACTGCCTGGTGATGCCTTAATTTGTGCACTTTAATCTCTCGGACTGCCATTGAGAGAAATCGGGAAATACTCTTTGGCTCTGGAGCAGACATTAAAAGATTTTCTCTCTATTTTTCTCCCATGACATGCTCCCTTTGCCCTACCTTGGTCAGTTAAATGAGAAGCTATCTTTCGATGATCTTACTTGAGGTTCCATGACCGAGTTGTAGTTTACATTGTTAAGAAGTCCGCCTTCAAAAGCAATTATGATAAGTGAGAGAAGTCAGACAGAGAAAGACAAATACCATATGATTTCACTTCTATGTGGAATCAAACAAAACAAAACAAAAAACAGACTGGTGGATGCAGAGAGAACACACTGGTAGTTGCCAGAGGGGAGGTGGGTGGGGCGAAGGGCGAAATGCTAGACTACGGCACAGCCATTTTAATGACCAAAATGGATCCCGTCACAGTCTACTCGCCCCTGTTGCTTTATGTCAGTCATGACAATGACCGAAATGCTCAGATTTCCCAGGCCAGCTTATTTTTACATCAAGTCCAAATCATTGGCATCTTCAGCGTCCTCTCTCTCCCTTATAATGCACTTGCTGCATCTCTTAAGCCAAACACCGGCTTAAGAGAAAAATCCACTGGGTTGACACAACACTTTTTCTTAGGGACAGATCCAGCATTCAGCAAACTTAATTAGGAGAGACGAACTCAGAGTGAAAGCTAAGCCAGTCAAGCTACAGCCGTTGAGTTCCTGAATCAGGGAAATCTCTCTTAGGTATTTAAGCACTTTAGTTTCCAGAGAAGGGTTTAAAGGCAAAATGGGCTGTATACTTCCATTCAGTTAGGCACTCTGCGGTTACCTTGATCCCTCATGTGACAGACGAAGGGTCATTCACAGGGAGTAATGAGATGTATTCGAACAACATAAGCTAAAATATATGTCTGACCACAAAGTTCCCCAGACCTCAAGGGCCACCTTTCTCCCCTTTGTGGCCATGTTGGCTTTTGAGTTATTATTATGAAGTGTCTATTTTAAACCATAAAGAAGTGATAATGCTAAACAGTGGCAGGACACAGCCTAGAGAAATGATTGACCGGGTAGCTGTCAGCTCTGCTTTCTATCACTGTGTTGGTCTGAAATCCAATGTACCTGTTTAAACGGGGCACATTAGCAGTTTTATGGTAACTAATAGGATTGCCACATAGTAATTCAGAACTCGTGGGATGTCTCTGCAGGGGAGGGATCAGATTTCACTAGGGCCAAAGTTATTAGGAAAGTGGGGACAGCCTGGGCATACCTTTCCAAAACAGGGCTCTCATATCTGATATTTAGAAATGCATCACTAAATACGAACTCAACTCCACCCTCGTTCAAACCTGAATCTCAAGGTCTGCTAATAAGATAGCACACCCGATGTCCTCTGAGAAAACACCAGATTGAAAGACTATGATCTGTCTTTACGCTATTGAAAAGCAAAGAAAAAGAATTGTAGGCGTGGCAGAGTGCAAGACGGTGCAGAACTTTATTATTTTCCTTGGAGGGGGATAGATTGCTGGAAGTTTGTTTCTAGTGGAGAAAATACTGAGTCAACTTTCACCAGATTAAATGTTTTGTTTGGGAAAGTCACTGAAATGGAACCTTTTAATTATATGGATGCAATGTAAATTTCACCCACTATCCTGAAAGAAGTGTGTAATTGGATATTTTAGTTTCCGGTGGAAGTTTGAGACTCTTTTTTTTTTTTTTTAAGATTTTATTTATTTATTTGTCAGAGAGAGAGAGCACAAGCAGGGGGAGCGGCAGGCAGAGAGAGAAGCAGGCTCCCCGCTGAGCAGGGAGCCCAATGCGGGACTCAATCCCACGACCCTGAGATCATGACCTGAGCTGAAGGCAGATGCTTAATCAACTGAGCCACCCAGGCGCCCCTTGAGACTCTTAATAGGCAAATGAGGTGTTGCAGTGTCTCTTTCTGTACCCTTGGAATATGATGGAAAAGGGGTGGGAGTATTTGCATCAGAGCCATGAAATCTTAGAGCCAACATTATCTTGGAGGAGACTTGTTCCAGACTCGACCGGTATATTGTTGGAACACCCTCTGACACAGAGTCACTGGGAAAGATGTGCCATTGTCCCACCCTGGTTAAAGCAAATTATTTTTGGTGTTTTCTGGTTGTTGAGCTAGAGCAGCGGTTGGCAAACTAAGCCTAGGGGCTGGCTATCTGTACTTGTAAATAAAGTTTTACTGGAACATGGCTCTATTTATTCACTTATGTATTGTCTATAGCTGCTTTTGCACTAGAGGGTCAGAGTCAAGTAGCTGCAATAGAGATCACCTAAAATATTTACTATATGGTCCTTTTAAAAAAAGCTTGCCTACCCCTAGAGAAAAAGTTCATTGTGTTAATAGTTGCATACCCATAATTAGAAGATGTATTGATTATCTTAGGAGAGCACATTTGGAGCAGAAGCTGCAAGGAGATAGTCTTCCTGATCAAGCAAACCAGGTTCAGCATAAGCCAAACTAGTGAGTTCCATGGGTATGTCATCCTATCCCCAACCCTGCATCTTTCAGGGTTTTGATGAGGACCTTTAACTTTGGGATTTCCCCCCAGCAGTGGGGCACTGCTCTTGGTTTGCTATTTTGGCAGGGAGAGACAGTTCTACAGACTTCTATTTGGCTCTTCCTACCACACGAGCCACTACTACTCCAGGACCAAAGGCCAATATATGGATTCTGCCAAGTGATGTGTGTATTACAGATATACTCTCATAACTGGGGACATAACCACAAAATGTGTTTAAGGTCTCCATGAGCCTATAGTAGGGAAGAACTAGGGTAGAAACTCTGTATTTTCCAACCCCTGTAAGCCCTATTCTGACAATGGCTTTCTAGGTCTCCAGTAATTAGTGTTGACTTTATTTATCCAATGTCTAATAACTCCCAAAAGGTTTGGCTAGTTTCCTTTCTACAGTCTATTTATCATGATGAATGTCTACTGGTTCCTTCAGTGAAATCTAAGAGGAAGAATCACAATACAAACTTTAACAGGTCCTTAGCCTCGAGGGTACCTAACCTCTCTATATTGGTGTACAGACAGACTCAAGCCTGAAAATTGGACGGGAGTCTTGAATTAATCATGTTTTTTATTTTCTGTATCTTATATGCTTTATAATGTTTTGAGATCTTAAATATCATGCTGGCAGGGACAAACTGCCCTGCTGGGGGTGGGGGTGGGTAGCTAATTGTTAGAAATAGCACAGGGCTCAGCCAGAAGCACATCTTTCATATGCAAACAACCAATTAGGAGTCTATTTGTCCCCCTCCCTCCCTTATCTAAATCTGTCACATCAAACCAGTATTTCTCCTGCCCTAAATCACTCCAGGGTCACTTACCAGACAACTAGAGGCCACCTGTATAGCCTAGGGTCCACCAACATTATTCCAACTAGCCAATCCTAAGCCATTTACCCCGCCCTGCCTTTCCCACAGCAACCCCAATAAAGGCCACGGCTTAGGATTTCCCCTCCCTCATGCTTCTGCCTCCTGACCAAAACCCTCGTGCTTCCCCTGTGGCCCTGTGTGGCATGCCCCCTTCTCGCAGGAAATATGTCATAAAATTCTTTCAGATAGCATTGGTTTCTCTGTGTCATTACTCAGCTTTATAAATTAAGACCCAGGCACAAAACAGAGCCCTGTCTCTATTCTGGTAGCTCAAATCAGGCCTCTATTAACCAGCTTTACTGTTTTATCAGTCTTACAAATCAAATTATGTTTTAATGGGTTGCCCATCCATTTCTGTCCTACTGCTTTGTGATTAATTGACCATCATTGAAGATTCCTGTGGATCTAATTATTCTGGTTCAGATTTCAGCTTTGTTTTCTAGTGTGGTATCTATATAACCACCCTCTGATTTCCACACTCGAAATAGAAAACACATTTACACTTTCACATCCTACACTAAATCCTCAGCCTATCGAGAAGAGACACCATAGGATTTTACAAAAGTGTTGATGCTTCTTTTCCAATATATTTATCAATGGGATATAGTTAATATATCCAGATTAAAAGTGATAAATCCCCTCCACATTCTCATCTTCAAAGAGTTGGGATTTCTTCCTCTATATAATACCATGGGAATCCTGGCATCTCAACTTCATTTAGTACGGCCACCACTGAGTCCAGATTTCAGACACTAACATAAGCAAACAATTGGAACCACTCTCTACCACTTGAGCTACCACATGAAATCCAGAACACTTGCTAAGAATACCTGTACTGACAGGTTCAACTTTATTTAATACGATCTCCTTTCTCCCTTTATCTAGCTGCCTGCGAATGCACTCCTATCTTAATTCTCAGACTTTAGAAAGACAGCTGTAACTTGACAAAGTCTTTCAGTGCTTTTCCCAGATATTACTTGATTCACAACTGTCTGGTAACTGTTTTTGCAACACTGCGTCATTAGGTACAGTGGTCTGGGCCTTAATATTTAGTTGGATTTTCACCATCTTCAGCCCCAACTAGGACATATAAGAAAATTCCAGACTCCTCTATTTCCTTGAAAGTCAGGTGCTTGCAACCATTCCTCGTACCAATTTAGGTATCACTGAGGGTTCTCATATAAAGCAAAGCATCAACCCTGACTGACACAGGTTCAAAAGAAAATTGTTCAAAGATATTGCATGTCTCTTAGAATTTTTTTTAAAGATTTTATTTATTTATTTGGCAGAGAGACACAGCGAGAAAGGGAACACAAGCAGGGGGAGTGGGAGAAGGAGAGCAGGTTTCCCGCCAAGCAGGGAGCCTGATGCGGGGCTCAATCCCAGGACCCCGGGACCATGACCCGAGCTGAAGGCAGACGCTTAACGACTGAGCCCAGGCACCCCTCTCGTAGAATTTTTAAGAAGGCTGGAGAACAAGTTTTAGGGTATGCAATGAGGAACAATGTCTGAAATCATGTTGCAGAACTTCTAGTGAGGATGCCCCTGGCCAAGGCCACCAGGCAATAGATGCTACATCACGTACCACGGACATCTCCAGCCTGTATCCTGGGTGCTAGCTACCGTTAGCACTGCAACTTCTGCTGCTCCTGGAACTCTCCTCAAAACCCGCACTCCCCTGGAGGAGAATCCTCACAACCCTTACAATTTCCAACAGACACCTCTAATGTGTGGATCCCAGACTGCATCCCCGTGACTTTACCTGGCTAAGTCTTAGAAATGTAAAAACAACCTTTCTATAGAACAAAGTGGGATCTACCTCTCCCTAGGCTTGTAAAGTGAAGGAATTCCCAAAAACGGAGGAAAGGAGTTCAAATGCCGGTTTGCCCCAAAAGCATGACCCCTGCCCACCGCTGGACATTTTGTGCATAGTCCAGCATAGTACTATACACGTAATGGGTACCTAATAAATGCTCAGAGAGAAAGTCTACACATTCCCATCGAAGACTGGGAGAATACACTCGATTTTCTTCTTTCTCTTTGATTTTGGACAGCCACACACACTCTTTTCCTCTGTGCGACTTGTGCTACCATCATTTGTTCCTGAAACCAAATCTTGATTTGTTTTGTTTTTGTTAAATTTTTAATCTAAATTCAATTTAGGGGTGCCTGGGTGGCTCAGTTGGTTAAGCGTCTGCCTTCGGCTCAGGTCATGATCCCAGGGTCCTGGGATCGAGCCCCACGTCCGGGCTCCCTGCTCTGCGGGGAGCCTGCTTCTCCCTCTCCCACTCCCCTGCTTGTGTTCCCTCTCTTGCTGTGTCTCTCTGTCAGATAAATAAATAAAATCTTTAAAAAAAAAATTAAAAATAAATAAATAAATAAATTCAATTTAACTGACATATGCTGTATTATTAAGTTTCAGAGGTAGCATTTAGTGATTCATCAATTGCATACAACACCCCGGGCTCATTACTTCTAGTGCCCTCCTCGATTTGTTTTTAGTGTGATTTTTTAATTCACAGAATGTCGCAAGGGGCTTGAGAGATTAGCAAGATCCCTCTTCCAGTCAACATGATCTTCTAAGGAATCCCTGATACATGATTAAATGGTGTCGGTCAGAGAAGCTAATTTGACAAAAGCTTTAACTATGTTTTAAAGCAAACCCAATCTACCTCCCGGATATCTCTAATTGTCGCTTGGTTCTTTCTTATACAGAGTTGAAATTTTATTTGCCGTAACTTCCACCTATATGCTAATTACGCTCTTTAAAGTAACACAGAACAATTTTACTTCCTCTTTTCCAAGTCATAACTTCCAATATAGCCCAGCAGCTTTGATTTCCCCTCCTCTTCACCAGGCTTAACATCGCTCCTTCCCCCACCCCCTTCCTCTGTGATGAGATTCCAAATCTACCTTTGCTGATCATCCCGGGTGAAACCCCACCAGTTTATCAAGACCTCATAATCTGGTCTGGACCCATGTTGGGGAATAAACTTAAAAACTATTTTTAATATATTCATCACACGTTTTTTAATAGGATTTCAGTTAATCCTCAATTTTTACCACACTAAAAGCTCTGGCTTTTGGGTGTTCTGTTTTAAGATGAAACCAGAAACTTAACATTCCTGGACATTCCTTTGCCTCTTCAGGTGGTTTCTGTTTGGTCGTTTATTCTGTGTCTTATCATATGCTCCGGGAATGGTGGCTTCTTGTGGAAATCAAATCCCAGATTTCTTTTCCTAAGGTAATCTCATAGCTTGAGCACTGAATTAGAAGGCTCCTAAGAAACATCTGTAGTGGTTCCTTGGTCAACATCTGCACAGTGCGAAGCATTTAACACACCAAGGGGAGAGAGAAAAAAATACAGAGATGTGCGAGGGGAAAACAGGAGGGAATAGAACTGTTTGTTTCTGTCTTGTGGTGGTGGTGCTTTTTGTTTGTTTTTAGTGACTCTTGGTTTGCAAAGTTAAGCAACCTCAGAGAAACACAATAAAATTAACATCTGTTAATTTCCTGAAAGCGGGAGGGGCGGGGAGAAATACCAGTAGCAATTGGAAGATAAACTCGGTAATTAGAGCAAAGTTTATGAACCCACATTTAGAAAAGATTTAACTCCTCTGAAGAAAAATATATCAGAAATGAGCAAATCTCTTCAAGGGATCCAGAAGTGAATTGCCAACCTAATAGGACATTGAAATTTTATCTCCACAGCTTGTTTAGCTTCCGGGTAGGGAGTTATTTGTTTTATTTGTGATCGTTAATGTTGCTCACAGACTTGTTTACAATGACTCAAAGTCCCTAAAATCTCTTGGGTAAAAATATAAGACTTTACTTCTGCTTCTGAAATATATAGCAAACACACAGTATTTACCATGAGCCAGATCTTGTTCTAAATATATATGCAATATTTATACATGTGTATATACAAATATATTTTTGTATAATATATATGTACATACATATATAGTTGAAATATATATAAACCCATTTAACCTGAGGGACAGAGAAGTAAAGTAACTTGCCCAAAGTCACACAGCTAGTTATTGGTGGAGATGGAATTTGAACCCTATTTGGCTGACCCCAGAATCCCTGTTCTTAACCATTACACTGCCGTGTCTCTCAGGACAACAAGTGGAACAAATCTTAACATGTTTTACTCAGTTGTGAAGAAGAAATGGTGTCCTGACCAACTTTTTCAGTCCCAGAGAAAACTGCCTTGAAATGTGCCCTTCTTAAAAAAAATAACAAGAATAAATAAGAAGGTGGGAATTTTTATAGCACTGCATGAATTATGTGTGTCATTTTCCTTTGCCACACGGAATACTGAGGAGAGCAAAGTAAAGTTGCATCTGCTACTGCATGAAGGCTCTCTTGGGTCTGAGAACACATCTTTATAGTCTTCAGGTTGCCAGTTAATGACGTCCAGTTTTTCAGACTTGAGACATATGTCACTCCAGAGCATCTCACTTAGCCATAAAAATTGATAGCAGTTGGTTCATGTTGTAAGTTAAATAATAATTTATCAACCCATATAACTAATTTGTCTTTCAGAGACAGAGCCACATATATGTGCCCTGATTTGTCCCAATAGCCAGACCAAAAGGGCATCATATTGCCACCATAAAATATATATTTATCTTCCTTCCTCTAGTGCAATATACATCTCAGTTCCAATGTGATAGCCCAAAAGGCAATATGCTCTGTTTGCCATCATAAATACCAAACAGACCCATGGAAAAAGAGCACAGGAGTCAAATTTGATCAGGAAAAGAATGGATGAAATAGTGAGCTTTTGAACGGTTACTTATGAGCTTTTCTTTGTCCATAAGAACTATTTTACAGTAACACTCAGAGAAAGACTACAGCTTCAAGTTTTAACCAACAACACAGAGTGAGAGACATAGATCCCCAGTGTGCACCGCACTCATTTCAGTGGGTTTCACTAACTCATTCATGTGCTAGCTGCCCAATTCAGGAAACCAGGCCACCCTTGTGCTCCTGGTCTCTTACCTCATTGTTCTACCAAGGTCACATCACTCATCCCTGCTGTATCCCCAATTTCCCTTTTTTATGGTATGAGAAACTAACAGTATCTCTTCGCAGGCTTAGGATTTTGGAAGCAATTGATTGACACTTGAATTCAACCTTTTCTTTCCCCACTGCAATTTGATATAGTTTATTGGCATAAGACTGATTTTAAGTAATTTCAAGAGCTCTTTTCTGGACATTCCTACTCCAAAACCTGATGAATTTGTACATAATAATGCCATTAGATTTTTACAAATTGCTATTTCATACTTCTGGTTGATGTTATTGACCGAACACATTTATTCTATCAATACACCTTTTAGTAAATACCAGAAGAGCTGACAATCTTAAACATATTAATCTATAGTGTTTTCCCATTAAAGTATTAGAAATGGTTAGCATCACGTGATAATCCAATTAAAAACAACCCATGTTCCTATAGATGTTGTAGGTTGACTGAAAAGAAAAAAATGTAAGTCATTGCCTAAAATCTTCAATTAAATTTTTGGCATTAGAGGAGAAACTTAATTAACTTTTGCCTTCAAGAAGTTTAATTTTTGTCAGCCCTTGGTGAGCTCAGAAGTGCTTGGGGTAAAGACTGATAGAGTATTTCCAGAATAAATGAAGGAAGAAGTCTTTCTTGCAAATTCTCAACAGAATTAACTGACTAGGGCGCCTGGGTGGCTCAGTTGGTTAAGCGACTGCCTTCAGCTCAGGTCATGATCCTGGAGTCCCGGGATCGAGTCCCACATCGGGCTCCCTGCTTAGCAGGGAGTCTGCTTCTCCCTCTGACCCTCCTCCCTCTCATGCTCTCTGTCTCTCATTCTCTCTCTCGCAAATAAATAAAATCTTTAAAAAAAAAAAAAGAATTAACTGACTATAAAATAAGAGGTGGACACTTCAAGGAGAGGAAATATCATCTTGGAAGCAGATGATTCACCTTGCCAAACTAAAAAGACTTTTACTGATTGCTTGTGAGCAAGATATTGTGCTAATCAGTTACCTCTGGGTGATGAACAAAAAGAAATGACCGGCCACTCTTCCCTTTGAAGCCAGAAGAGGGAAGAGCTCAGAGGGTGCTTCTCCAGCCCATCCTCACTACCCAGCTTGGCTTGAGGACCCATGGACTGACTTGACACCCAGGCACCGCCACTGACCCCCAATGAGACCACAGTGCACTCCAAGGGGAAGGTTACTCCTCAGTAACAAAAGCACAAGCCTATCTTCATTGCAGGGTGGCTTTGAATATTAAATAGACAAAATCTGTAGAATACTTATCAAGCAGTTCTGATTTCTGGTTCTGCCTGCAAGAAGTGTGGAAGTAGCCATGCCATCCTAACAAGTAAGAAACGAAGCATACTAAAAACTCAACAACCTGGAGCACCTGGGTGGCTCAGTCGGTTAAGTGTCTGCCTTCGGCTCAGATCATAATCTCAGGATCCTGGAATCGAGCCCTGTGTCAAGCTCCCTGCTCAGTAGTGGGTCTGCTTCTCCCTCTTCCTCTGCCGCTCCCCCTGCTTGTGCTTTCTCATGCTCTCTCCCTCGCTCTATCTCAAATAAATAAATAAAATCTTTTTTTTAAAAAAATCAACAACTCTTCTTACATCTGTAAAAGAAGTAAGGTCACAGGGCCACCCGCTGTCCCGCAAAACTGGAGAGACTGACAGATGAATACAGAGAATCACAACTTACTGGAGCAGAAACTCATGACTGACAGCTCCAGGGGAACCAGTGATGGGCAGGAAAACCAGAGCTGTGAGGGATGAGTTGCTGGAGGCTCAGTGTAGACAAATTGGAGAGATAGAAACTCCAGGGGGACCCAGTCACTTCTGTGAGTGTTACGGACTGGAGCTCCATCAGGTTCTTATGGCAAGTATCAGAGAAAAACTCCCTCATGCTTCTTGCAGGGGGAGAGGTAAAGGAACCATATTCAAATATGCCAGAGTCCTCTGTTCTTGTTGACAAGGTCTGCCTGCAAGAGAAACTATTTAACCAGAGTTTAACCTGCTGGGGTCTTGTGAGAGCTTAACTGACCTGGGGGAAGGGAAACACTGAACTCCAGCCCCCTTCATCCATCCTGTTCCACCTAAAGGGTGGAAAAAACAAAACAAAACTGAGAAGCACTTGTGAAGTTCAAGGTCCAGAGACACGAGCTCACTGAAGACTGAGACTTAATTATAGACATATAGAATGCTTCCCCTCCCCCCATGCCTCACCACCATATTACTAAAAGTCTATCTATGACAGTTTCTTTTACCCAGTACATCATGTCTGGGTATCAAGAAAAAATTATGAGGCATATCAAAAGAGAAGACAGGGGGAGGAGGAGCAAGATCGCAGAGGAGTACAAGACCTAAATTTCGTCTGGTCCCAGGAATTCAGCTAGATAGGTATCAAACCATTCTGAACACCTACAAACTCAACAGGAGATCGAAGAAAAGAATAGCAGCAACTCTCTGAATGGAAAAGCGACCACTTTTTGGAAGAGTCATATTCTATCCCTTCATTGTAGTAAACCTTACTTTTGGTATATATATAAGTTGTTCTCTTTTTAAAATTTTGCCAATCTAATTTTCTTCTTCTTCTAACAGAACAAAATATACCCTAAATCTCTAGTATATGGCTTTGTTCTAGTCTCCTGCCTGATCACATGCTCTCTTTTTTTTTTTTTAATTTCTCTTTTTTTTCCAACCAACTTCTTATCAATTCCTTTTATAAAATCTTTTATAATTTTCATCTTTACAGTCATATGCCATCCCTTCATCGTATTTACCCTTATTTTTGTACATATATAAGTCTTTCTTTCTTTAAAATTTTGGGAGGCAGTTTCTTCTAACAGACCAAAATATGCCCCAAATCTAGTGTGTGACACTGATCTATGCACCAGCCTGAGCATATTTGATCATATCCTTTTTTTCTTTTTTCTTTCTTTACCTTTCTTTTCCCCCAGTTTTGGGTATTTTATGATTTGTTTAGTGTATATTTTTCAGGGGTCGTTGTTAGCCTGTTAGCATTTTGTTCTCTCATTCATCTATTCTCCTCTGGATAAAATGACAAGACGGAAAAAATCATCTCAAAAAAAAGAACAAGAGGCAGCACCAACTCCCAGGGACCTAATCAATACAGACATTAGTAAGATGTCAGACTAGAGTTCAGAATGATGATTATAAAGATACTAGCTGGGCTTGAAAAAAGCATGGAAGATACTAGAGAAACCTTTTCTGGAGAAATAAAATAACTAAAATCTAACCAAGTCAAAATCAAAAAGGCTATTGACAAGGTGCAATCAAAAATGGAGGCTCTATGGTGATTAACATAACAATAAAAAATTTTTTTAAAATGGAGGCTCTAACTGCTAGGATAATGAGGCAGAAGAAAGAATTAGTGATATAGAAGACCAAATTATGGAGAATAAAGAAGCTGAGAAAAAGAGATAAACAACTACTGGATCACACGGGCAGAATTCGAAAGATAAGTGATACCATAAGATGAAACAATATTAGAATAATTGGGATCCCAGAAGAAGAAGAAAGAGAGAGAGGAGCAGGAGGTATATTGGAGCAAATTATAGCAGAGAACTTCCCTAATTTGGGGAAGGAAACAGGCATCAAAATCCAGGAGGCACAGAGAACCCCCCTCAAAATCAATAAAAATAGGTCAACACCCAACATCTAGTAGTAAAACTTACGAGTCTCAGAGACAAAGAGAAAATCCTGAAAGCAGCTCAGGACAAGAGGTCTGTAACTGCAATCATAGAAACATTAGATTGGCAACAGACCTATCCACAGAGACATGGCAGGCCAGAAAGGACTGGCAGGATATATTCAGAGCACTAAATGAGAAAAATATGCAGCCAAGAATACTATATCCAGCTAGGCTGTCATTGAAAATAGAAGGAGAGATAAAAAGCTTCCAGGACAAACAAAAACTGAAAGAATTTGCAAACACGAAACCAGCCCTACAAGAAATATTGAAAGGGATCCTCTAAGCAAAGAGAGAGCCTAAAAGCAACACAGACCAGAAAGGAACACAAACAATATACAGTAACAGTCACCTTACAGGCAATACAATGGCACTAAATTCCTATCTTTCAATAGTTACCCTGAATGTAAATGGGCTAAATGCCCCAATCAAAAGACACAGGCTATCAGACTGGATTAAAAAACAAGACCCATCGATATGCTGTCTGCAAGAGACTCATTTTACACAAAGACACCTCCAGATTGAAAGTGAGGGGGTGGGAAACCATTTACCATACTAATGGACATCAAAAGAAAGCTGGGGTGGCAATCCTTATATCAGACAAATTAGATTTTAAACCAAAGACTATAATAAGAGATGAGGAAGGACACTATATCCTACTTAAAGGGTCTATCCAACAAGAAGATCTAACAATTGTAAATATCTATGCCCCTAACATGGGAGCAGCCAATTATATAAGGCAATTAATAACAAAATCAAAGAAACACATTGACAACTATACAATAATAGTAGGGGACTTTAACACCCCTCTCACTGAAATGGACAGATCATCGAAACAAAAGATCAACAAAGAAATAAAGACTTTAAATGACACACTGGACCAAATGGACTTCACAGATATATTCAGAACATTCCATCCCAAAGCAAGAGAATACACATTCTTCTCTAGTCCCCATGGAACATTCTCCAGAATAGATCCATCCTAGGTTACAAATCAGGTCTCAACCGGTACCAAAAGATTGGGATCATTCCCTGCATATTTTCAGACCACAGTGCTTTGAAACTAGAACTCAATCACAAGAGGAAAGTCAGAAAGAACTCAAGTACATGGAGGCTAAAGAGCATCCTACTAAAGAATGAATGGGTTAATCAGGAAATTAAAGAAGAATTTAAAAAATTCATGGAAACAAATGAAAATGAAAATACAGCTGTTCAAAATCTTTAGGATGCAGCAAAGGTGGTCCTAAGAGGAAAGTATATAGCAATACAAGCCTTTCTCAAGAAACAAGAAAGGTCTCAAGCACACAACCTAACCCTACACCTAAAGGAGCTGGAGAAAGAACAGCAAATAAAGCCTAAACCCAGCAGAAGAAGAGAAATAATAAACATCAGAGCAGAAATCAATGAAACAGACACCAAAAGAACAGTAGAACAGATCAACGAAACTAGGAGCTGGTTCTTTGAAAGAATTAACAAGATTGATAAACCCCTGGCCAGAATATCAAAAAGAAAAGAGAAATGACCCAAATAAATAAAATCATGAATGAAAAAGGAGAGATCACAACCAACACCAAAGAAATACAAACAATTATAAGAACATATTATGAGCAACTATATGCCAGCAAATTAGATAATCTAGACGAAATGGATGCATTCCTAGAGATGTATCAACTACCAAAACTGAACCAGGAAGAAATAGAAAACCTGAATGGACCCATAACCACTAAGGAAATTGAAGTAGTAATCAAAAATCTCCCAACAAACAAGAGCCCAGGGCCAGATGGCTTTCCAGGGGAATTCTACCAAACATTTAAAGAAGAATTAATACCTATTCTTTTGAAACTGTTCCAAAAAATAGAAACGGAAGGAAAACTTCCAAACTCATTTTATGAGGCCAGCATTACCTTAATCCCAAAATCAGACAAAGACCCCATCAAAAAACAGAATTACAGACCAATGTCCCTAATGAACATGGATGCAAAAATGCTCACCAAAATACTAGCCAATAGGATCCAACAGTACATTAAAAGGATTATTCACCACAACCAAGCGGGATTTATTCCTGGGCTTGGTTCAACATCCGCAAATCAATCAATGTGATACAATACATTAATAAAAGAAAGAGCAAGAACCATATGATCCTCTCAGTAGATGCAGAAAAAGCATTTGACAAAGTACAGCATCCTTTCTTGATCAAAACTCTTCAGAGTATAGGGATAGAGGGTACATACCTCAATATCATAAAAGCCATCATTGAAAAACCTACAGTGAATATCATTCTCAATGGGGAAAAACTGAGAGCTTTCCCTCTAAGTTCAGGAACACGGCAGGGATGTCCACTACCACCACTGCTATTCAACATAGTACTAGAAGTCCTAGCAACAGCAATCAGACAACAAAAAGAAAGAAAAGACATCTGAATCGGCAAAAAAGAAGTCAAACTCTCACTGTTTGCAGACGATACGATACTTTATGTGGAAAACCCAAAAGACTCCACCCCAAAACTGCTAGAACTCATACAGGAATTCAGTAAAGTGGCAGGATATAAAATCAATGCACAAAAATCAGTTGCATTCCTATACACCAACAATAAGACAGAAGAAAGAGAAATTAAGGAGTCGATCCCATTTACAATTGCACCCAAAACCATAAGATACCTAGGAATAAATCTAACCAAAGAGGCAAAGAATCTGTACTCAGAAAACTATAAAATACTCATGAAAGAAATTGAGGAAGATACAAAGAAGTGGAAAAACGTTCCATGCTCATGGATTGGAAGAACAAATATTGTGAAGATGTCAATGCTACCTAGAGTAATCTACACATTCAGTGCAATCCCCATTAAAATACCATCCACTTTTTTCAAAGAAATGGAACAAATAATCCTAAAATTTGTATGGAACCTGAAAAGACCCCGAATAGCCAGAGGAATGTTGAAAAAGAAAAGCAAAGCTGGCGGCATCACAATCCTGGACTTCTAGCTCTATTACAAAGCTGTCATCAGCAAGACAGCATGGTACTGGCACAAAAACAGACACATAGATCAATGGAACAGAATAGAGAGCCCAGAAATGGACCCTCAACTCTATGGTCAACTAATCTTCGCAAAGCAGGAAAGAATGTCCAATGGAAAAAAGACAGTCTCTTCAACAAATGGGGTTGGGAAAATTGGACAGCCACATGCAGAAGAATGAAACTGGACCATTTCCTTACACCACACACAAAAATAGACTCAAATGGATGAAAGACCTAAATGTGAGACAGGAGTCCATCAAAATCCTAAATGAGAACACAGGCAGCAACCTCTTCAACCTCAGCTGCAGGAACTTCTTCCTAGAAACATCACCAAAGGCAAGGGAAGCAAGGGCAAAAATGAACTATTGGGATTTCATCAGGATAAAAAGCTTTTGCACAGCAAAGGAAACAGTCAACAAAACCAAAATAACCGAAAGAATGGGAGAAGATATTTGCAAAAGACATATCAGATAAAGGGCTAGTATCCAAAATCTATAAAGAACTTATCAAACTCAACACCCAAAGAACAAAGAATCCAATCAAGACATGGGCAGAAGACATGAACAGACATTTTTCCAAAGAAGACATCCAAATGGCCAACAGACACATGAAACAGTGCTCAACATCGCTCAGCATCAGGGAAATCCAAATCAAAACCTCAATGAGATACCACCTCACACCAGTCAGAATGGCTAAAATTAACAAGTCAGGAAACGACAGATGTTGGCAAGCATTCAGAGAAAAGGGAACCCTCCTACACTGTTGGTGGGAATGCAAGCTGGTGCAGCCACTCTGGAAAACAGTATGGAGGTTCCTCAAAAAGTTGAAAATAGAGCTACCATACAATCCAGCAATTGCACTACTGGGTATTTACCCCAAAGATACAAATGTAGTGATCCAAAGGGGTACATGAACTCCAATGTTTATAGCAGCAATGTCCACAATCGCCAAACTGTGGAAAGAGCCAAGATGTCTATCAACAGATAAATGGATAAAGAAGATGTGGTGTATATATACAATGGAATATTATGCAGCCATCAAAAAGATGAAATCTTGCATTTGAAACAACGTGGATGGAACTAGAGGGTATTATGCTAAGTGAAACAAGTCAATCAGAGAAAGACATGTATCATATGATCTCAATGATATGAGGAATTCTTAATCTCAGGAAACAACCTGAGGGTTACTGGAGTGGTAGGGGTGGGAGGGATGGGGTGACTGGATGATGGACATTGGGCAGGGTGTGTGCTGTGGTGAGCACTGTGAGTTGTGTAGGACTGATGAATCATGGAGCTATACCTCTGAAACAAATAATACATTACATGTTAAAAAAAAAAAAAGAAGAAGAAGATAGTAGGAAGGGAAAAATGAACGCGGGAAAATCGGAGGGAGAGACAAACCATGAGAGACTGTGGACTCTGAAAAACAAACTGAGGGTTCTAGATGGGAGGTGAGTGGGGGGATGGGTTAGCCTGGTGATAGGTATTAAAGAGGGCATGTACTGAATGGAGCACTGGGTGTTATACGCAAACAATAAATCATAGAACACCACATCAAAAAAAATTAATTAATTAAAAAAAAAAAAGACGATTTGAAGAGACAGAACAGCATTGGAATAAGACATGGCAGGGATGTTGGAATTATCTGACCAAATTTAAAACAACTATGATTAATATGCTTAGGACTCTAATAGATAAAGTAGACAGCATGCAGGAACAGATGGACAATGTAAGCAGAAAGATGGAAATCCTAAGAAACAACCAAAATGAAATCCTAGAGATTAAAACAGATAATAGGAATGCCTGGGTGGCTCAGTCAGTTAAGCATCTGCCTTCAGCTCAGGTCATGATCCCAGGGTCCTGGGATCCAGCCCCACATCGGGCTCTTTGCTCAGTGAGGAGCCTGCTTCTCCCTCCCCCTCTACCTGCTTCTCTGTCTACTTGTGCTCTCTCTATATATATATCAAATAAATAAATAAAATCTTAAAAAAAAAATAAAACACTATAATAAAAATTGAGAACACTTTTGATGGACTTAGTAGTAGAATGAACACAGCTGAGGAAAGAATCTCCAAGCTTTCGATGTATCAATAGAATCCTCCAAAACCAAAAAATGAAAAGAATAAAACTTGGGTCAGGGGTGGGGGGCATGTGTGTGCACGGAGAACAGAATATCCAAAAATGTGGGACAACAAATGGTGCAAAATACGTGTAATGGAAATACCAGAAAGAGAAGAAAGAAAGAAAAGAATTAAATATTTGAAGTGATAATGACAGAGAAGTTTCACAAAATTGATGTCAGATATCAAACCACAGATCCAGGAAGCTTAAAAAACACCGAGTATGATAAATGCAAAAAACAAACCCAAACAAAACAAAAAACACTATGCCTAAGTATACCACATTCAAACTACAGAAAAACAAGTGTAAAGAAAAAATTCTGAAAGAAACCAAAGCAAAAAAAAGAAAAAAAAAAAAAAGGCGTATTAGGTATAGAGGAACAAGGATAAGAATTGCATCTGACTTCTCCTCAGAAACCATGCAAGCAACAAGAGAGTAGAGTCTAGTATTTAAAGTATTGAGAGGAGAAAAAACCACCAACCTCGAATTCTGTATCCTGTGAAATTATTCTTCAAAAGTGAAGGAGAAATAAAGACCTCAGACAAACAAAAACTTAGGGAATTGTAGCCAATAGACCTGCTTTTCAGAAAATGTTAAAAGAGGGATGTCTGGGTGGCTCAGTTAAGCATCCAATTCTTCATTACGGCTCAGGTCATGATCTCAGAGTCATGACACTGAACCCTGCATTGGGCTCTGCGCTGGATGTGAAGCCTGCTTAAGATTCTCTCTCTCCCTCTCCCTCTGCCCCTCCTGCCCTGCCCCTTCTTTTAAAAAAGTGCTAAAAGAGGTTCTTTTGAGAAAAGAGAACTAATATACATCAGAAACTCAAGTCTACCTAAAGAAAGGAAGAGCATTGAAGAATGAATAAATGAAGGTAAAATAAAAACTTTTATTTTCCTTCCTCTTAATTGATCTAACAGATAACAGTTTTTTCGAAGTAATAGCAACAATGTATTCAACTGTGTATGCTTATATCATAACACCAGTGGTACAGTGTTATTTGAAAGTGGACACAGATTAGTTGTACATGTATATTGTTATGAGGGAATATATTCTAGGAAAACCACTAAAACAATTTTTTTTTAAGTATGCCTGATATGCTAAGAAAGGAGAGAAAATGGAATCATAAAATGGTCAGTTAAAACCACAAGAGGCAGAACAAGTGTGGAAGACAAAAGTAGGAACAAAGAACAAGGACAACAAATAAGAAACAGTAACAAATATGGTAGATATTAACCTGACTATATCAATAATCACTTTGAATGTTATTGTTCTGTATGCACCAATTGAAAGACAAAGATTGTCAATGTAGATCAAAAAACAAGACCCAAATATTTGTTGTCTACAAGAAACCCACTTATATAAAGACACATAGTTTAAAAGTAAAGGGATCGATAAAGATACACCATACTGACACTATGAGAAGAAAGCAGGAGTGGCTGCATTGATTTCAAACAGAGCAGACTTCAAAGCAAGGAAAATTATCAGAGAGATAAAGAGAGGCATTACATAATAAATGGATCTGTTCTTCAAGAAGGCATCACAATTCTTAACGTGTATGCGCCTAACAACAGAGTGTCAAAATACATGAGACAAAACGGATAGAACTGCAAGAGAAACAGATGAATCCACTATTGCAGTTGAAGACTTCAACAACCGTCCCTCAGAAATGGACAGATCCAGCAGGCAGAAAATCAGGAAGGACACAGTTGAACTCAACAACACCATCAGCCCACTGGACATAATGGACATCCACAGACTATGTCACCCAACAACAGCAGAAGACACATTCTTCTCAAGTTCACATGGAATGCTCACCAACATAGACCACATTCTGGGCCATAAAGGGCTTCCCACAGTGGCTGTAGGTGTGAGAGGAATGGTGGTTGTTGTCATAGTTATCATTTTTAGTAAAGGATGTGAAAATAAAACATTCAAACCAATAATTCTGTGGAACTGCATTCTAGAACATTGGAAGATAAACAGATTGAGACCAGAGACAAGTACAGTCTATCCTGCTACCACACATGTGACAAGTAGCTCACACACAGTTGTTAGATGGGGGAATGGTATCTGTGTAATGAGCAAATTCTATTGGCTCATTGGTGAGTCTACCTAGGCGAGGGGGACAGAACAGAAGGAACCTCCAGCGGCAAAGGAAAAAGTGCTAAGTTTGGCTGCTGCATAGGCTGGAGCCCTTTCAGCTCAATTTTAAAAATTTAAAGTGCGTGCCTATACCAAGGGCTCCCCCACCCCCACCACTAGCCTTTAGCGCTCTCTGCTGGTGACAGGTGCACTCGTGGCTGCTTCTATCTGCATCATCTCAGAGCCCATAGGCCAGCAGCTGACCTCGAGGGGTTTTGCGCATTTTAATATTTCCTGAGGCCTTCTCCAGCTAACCCCACCCCTTCTCAGTTCTCTCTCAAGGTGGCCATTCTTGTTTTCATAAGGATTGTGGTTAGAGTCTGCATAGGTTTTGAGTGGCCTGCCCCTAATCTTAATTTCTTCATAAACCTGGTTATGTTTAATGCACAGTTTTGCAAAATGCATTTTCTCTGGAAATGCATACATTATTGTATAGTAGAGCCTACCACTGATTTCCAGCAAAAGGATTTTCATTACATAAACAGCACCATTGGCAAGAAAAGGCTGAGTATCAAACATTTATTTCTTAACGAAACAACTGTCAATAAGTACTAAATATCAGGTTTGCACTAAGATCAAAGCTCAGGGCTATTGCCAGAGGGAATCAGAGGAGTGTGAGTTACCAGCTCTACTCCCTAGAACTTTACGAACTGCCAGTGAAAACCTGCAGAGTCCCCATGCCGGATAAATGAGGGATACAAGCATTTTATGCTGTGACAACTGTGTGGTACATGTAATTAGTGCTCTGGGCACTCAAAGGGACAAAAAAAAAAGATGCTCTCTGGACTACATGGCTAGGGACATCTTCAGAGTAAAAATGCACTCTCCCAGGATCATTCATCCAACCCAATTATTTACTGAGCACCTACTATGCACCATGTCCTGTGCCAAGGACATGGACGTGGACATGAACAAATCAAATATTGGCCACTGCACTCATGGAGCCAGCAAGGAAGGCAAACCTTAAATAAGCACAATAAATATTTAATTGCTATTTTGCTAAAGGCTCAAAAAAAAAAAAAAAAAAAACGCTGAAAGTCAGGAAATTTAGAAGGATGAAAAGAGAGGTCATTCCTAGCTTAGGGATTGAGTTTCGCAGTTTTCCTGGTAACTCAACTGTCATAACGACAAGAGCATGTGACTCCTCTCCTCATGCCCTTTGGTCATGCAATAGCCAGGGAGCCCTTGGTCACCTCCAAGGCGGCCACCACGGCACTTCAACATTCTGCATCAGTTCATCCGGAGTGCTATTTACAAACTCTTTTATGAAGAGTCCTCCTTACCAAGGAGAGTTGAAACCATAGTCTTCCTTCTTACTATTACATTGTACATATTAATAACTAGTTGTCCTGATACCCCATCAATACATCTGCTCGTAACTGTTACACAGAGCTGCCTCTTCATTCCAAATGGCAAAAATGCTGCCTTGTACGTGGGATCCCATACTTGGACCTTGAAAAGACTGGGGAATATCTACCCAGCCAGCTCTGTGCAAATTAATTAGGAAAAAGCCCTGGACATCTGGGCTGAAGGAACCCAAAGATTTACTTGAGGGGGCAGTATCTTCACTCACATCCATCTCTCACCTCCTTTCCATGCAGTAACTGGGCTTTGGTGCCTCCAGAATCGAGAGAAATTTGTATAGATGGGCAGGAAAAAAAAAAAAAAAAAAGAAGCTTCTGGAAGACAGCTTCTCTTTCATTCTTTTATGAAAGCCTGAGTCATTAATGAGATTGAGGTAGGCAGTTCAGAGGGAATGGTCAGAACATTCCAAAGGCAACTGGAGAGAAGTTAATGTTTTGCAGGAAAAGAAAGGCAACAAAGAACAAATGAGGTGGCCCTGAGTTGGCCCAAGTGGTAGAGGGCCGCTGAGTTTCCATCCACAGCTGGCTTCCTTGAGTGCCTTGAGAGGTAATTAAGGGGAAGGGTACCTCAGAAATCTAACCCTTAGGGAAAATTTATCCTGCCCCACGCATACCTCAGACTTAGCAGGAACCCTGGAAGACAGACATGCTTGCGTCGGCGTGGACTCCAAGCATCAGAGAGACATCTGGAGCACCAGTTTCATGTAAGACCTACCCTTGCCCCGTCAGGACTTTTGCCTGGTTCTGGAAGAGGTGGGGGAAAGAATGCTAGTAACACCTGAGGTTGAATTTTGCACCAGCCCAGTGGAGTGGGGGCCTGGAGTCAGGTGCGATTTGATTTCAGGTAAGTCAAATTTTATGACAGGCATTTATTTCATGCATTCCTTTGGAGCCTACAGTGTACAGCCATTGTACTTCATCTTGTTTCCCACTCTTTACTTGGTACAACTAAATAATTAATTGCCTTGATAGCCTATCAATACATCTTTCTTTAATTGTTAAGTGGGTGTTAATAATTCAAAAATCTACTGGTGACCTCCCAACACTCCTGTGATTTTTGCAGGCCTCAGAGCTCTTTGAAGAAGGTCTGTCACTCTGGAATCCAGAGTCAGCTAAAAGTTTTCTGGTTTTGTCCTCTCTCTAGAAGGCATCCTGCTTGCCCATAAGGTCTTGGGGTTAAATGGAAGACAAGAGTTTGAGGATTCTGAAGCTCTGATTCAATTATAGTAAATGAGGGTAAGAGAATCAGATATGTCATTGTTGAGTGCATTCACCCAGACCTCAAGGACATTTTTTTTTTCCCTAAATAAGCTGGAGAACTCTGCCATGGGAGCAATCTTGCTCCTGGGATGTGGGATTGCACTAAACCCTTTTACTCAGTTTAACCCCCATGTCAAGCAGAACTAGGTGAGAATGAATGGGTAATGTGGTTAAATATGCTTCCAGTGGATCCGCTGGCCGTTTTCTTCTCCCATCACGTCCCCCAGGGGACGCTCTGTTCTTGAGGCAGTGCGAGGCAGCCTGGTTGGAAGCTGAGCAGCGCCCCCTTCTGCTGTGAATTCTTGTTAGATTTCCCAACACGTAAGTGGTCTCGGGTGCACCTCTAACCGCTTCAAGGGCAGATTCTTCTGATAGAAGTCACTCTGGCTACTGGGTCTAAATGATGCAGTTTTTTAAAGACGTCAAGTATCTGAGAACATAATCCAATAAAATCCCCCTCACAAATAAAGAAATTAAGGACAAGAATCTGGTCTAAGACCAAGCAGAATGGTAGAGGAAATTGGGGCAGGAGGCAGGGCCCCAATCTAGTGCTCTTTCCCCATCACTGTCTCTTCGATGTGTCACAAATTCTACTTTACTTCTACCCTGTTCTCTGATTCTCAGAGGTTTGCTTTTTTTTGCTTGAATCTAATTTTCTCTGTGGCATTTTGGGAACCCTCCAGTAACTGCGCATCAGCAGGAAGATTATTTTAAGCTGAAAAAAATCTTGCTATTCTGCAAGCTCTGAATATCATTAATTTCCATATGTTCTGAGAGTTATTAAATGTTTTTCATGTGTTTTTATCCCTGATACCATTTCCTTCTTGTGTTCTTTGCGGACAGGAACAGTATCACCTATCCAGGTAGAATGTTCTGTTGCTTTAGTGCTCTTCTGTTCTTAAATGATATTTGACATTTGGCATCTGGGTTCTCTGTCCGCTGCATAAATGGCTCTGAGCCAGACACAATTTGCTGCTTTCATCAAACTATTTGTCAGCCTTTGAAGTTGGGACATGCAATATTACTCATTTGTGAT
Organism: Mirounga leonina; assembly: GCF_011800145.1. NCBI lineage: Eukaryota > Metazoa > Chordata > Mammalia > Carnivora > Phocidae > Mirounga > Mirounga leonina. The sequence continues at coordinate 3,166,342 of NW_023270466.1, forward strand.
GTCTGCGCTAGGCAGAATTTGAGAAATTAAATACTCTAAATATTCATGATGAAGAACATTTTTGGTCAAATACCAAAAGTGGCCAAAATGAGTTGTGGCAGCGACTGCTGAAATGAAATGATACCTAATTCTCAGGGTCTGTCTACAAGCTTGGTTCTCTTCTCCCAAATGATGGGAGGGCTGGTGCTCTGCATTAGCAGCAAGAGTGATCTCTCAGGTAAGACAATGCCTTGCTCTTACCAGAGTGCAAAAGATGTTAAGCAGGCCTGCAGTTTTCTCTGACAAGAATCAGAGACTTTTAGGGACAGACGTAAGCACTAAAGGGATCACCTATTCTTATTCCGAAGACCTCTGAGGGTGAGCCAAAAGAGGCAACTTCGAGAATCGCTCATTGAAATCACTACCTCAAAGATGTATCTGCACGCCCCTGTTCATTGCAGCATTATTCACAATAGCCAAGACACAGAAACAACCTAAGTGCCCATCAACAGATGAACGGATAAAGAAAATGTGGTATACATACTCGAAGAAATATCATTCAGCCCTAAAAAAGAAGTGATCTTACCATTTGCAAAAGGACGGATTTGAGGGTATTATGCTGAGTGAAGTAAGTCAGAGAGAGAAAGACAAATGCTGTATGATTTCACTTATACGTGGTATCTAAAAATGCCAAACTCACAGAAACAGAGAGTAGAGTGGGTGGTTGCCAACGGCTGAGGAATGGGAGAAATGGGGTGATCTCAGTCAAAGGGGGCAAACTTCCAGTTATAAGATAAACAAGTTCACTATAGTAACCGTAGTTAACAATAATGTATGATATGCTTGAAAGTTGCTGAGAGAGTGGATCTTAAATATTTTCACCACCACCACCAAAATAAAAAAGAGAAAGGTAATTATATGAGGTGATGGAGATGTTAACTAACCTTATTGTAGTAATGATGCCACAATACATAAGTGCATCAAATAAGTAAGTCCTATAGCTTAAATTTACACAATGTTATTTGGCAACTATATCTCTAAAAAGCTGGGGGAGAAAAACAACAGAAAAGCGGGGGAAGAAAGGTAAACTTCCTTTGGGGAAAAAAATAAAAGAATTCCTAATGAAGACCATACAATGTAACCAAGTAACTATGTAACCGGGGCAAGATCCCCTTGCAGGGAAAGCCTGCGGGATATAAATCACCTTGGCACAAGAAAAAGTGGGCCAAGGGTCATGCTTCCTGCCAAAGAGCTCATGTCCATATTTCTGGCATGAATAAGAGGCAGCTCAGATGAAGCAAAATTGAAAAGCTAGAAAGTACCCTCACTCTGTAGGAGCCAATCACCTTTTTTCACTCTAAGAGAAAGAGACACATTAAGGATATTGCTACACCTTAAAAACTATCACCATTACACCGTTACGAGTGTTCCTATATAACACTGTATGTGAATTATACTTCAATAAAAAAGAGAGCAAAGTGTTCATTAGTGAGCCTTGCCTGTATACAAGGATCCAGGTAATAAATTTCAATTAAGAGTCAGTGCTTTAAGGAGAAAACTTACCTCCTGGTGAATTAGTATGTATCCTTTTCTCATCAGATAATTAAAGTTCAGTCCCTCACTACATTTTAAAATTTCAACTGCCTAGGAACCCACTACTAAAATTAGTGCTATAATAATAATAGCTATTATTAGCCTACATTTATCATTTCATATATTATATAAGTTTTTAATTTTTATCCACGGTATAAGAGCCTAATTACTTTTCTCTTTTTTTATTGTAAGTCATCTCAAAGATACTTTAGAAGTAGGCAGGGTCTAAATAATGAATGCATTAAAAAATAATAATTACCATCTAGGGAAACACAGTGACCCCGGCCTGCTCCCCAGCTCTGATATTCATGCAGGCCACAATCAGCTTCTACACACTGGGGCCCATGAAATAAAGCAACCTTACAAGGCTAGCTGGGTAGCTGCTGTAGGAACCCTGCCCCGCAGCAAGGGAAATGAACGAGAAGGAAGGGAGAGGGAGACACAGATTTCCACCCAAGCCAATGTAGATGTTGAAGCAGAAAGGAACAGCCAGGGTTGGACATGAGCCACCTCATCTGCATAAGAAGGACTTCAGATTCACCAATTTTAGAAACATTTAAAGAGCTGAAGTTGAAGAGTCTGGGTATATCACATGGCCCACAGTGTGGAAGATGTTCAACAGAATGATGTTCACAGATGCAGTAGGAAAAGACAGGACGTTTGCCTCTACTTCAAGTGCATTCCGATCACAGACATGATTTCTTCTTGGAATGATCTGAAATTTTTAGAGCCCCGATTCTTTCCTTTATCCCTTTTCTCCCCTGCCTCCCTTCCTTCCTCCCTCCCTCCCTTCTTTCCTTCCTTCCTTCCTTCCATCATTCCTTCCTTCCTTCCTCCCTCCCTCATTCCTTCCTTCCTTCCTCCCTCCCTCCCTCTTTCCTGCCTTCCTTCCCGCTTCCTTCCTTCCTCTCTCCCTTCTCCCTTCCTTCCCCCCTTCTTGTCTTCCTTCCTTCCTTTCTTCCTTCCACCTTCCCTCTCTCCCTCCCTTCCTTCCCTGTCCATTCTCTCTCTTTCCTGGGACAGAGCCAAATATCAGTGGGAAGAAGCTGTGGGTGGTTTATATGAGAGCCTAGCAGTTTTGCAGAATTCCAGACAGGCTGGCCAGCTTATTATTCCAGCATCAGGCACAAAGTCAGTGCTCAATAGGGTATGTGGAATTAAATGGAGTCTTTTCCAAAAGACCATAGAGATTATTGAACCCAGATAGCAATGATATCCACAAAACATTTGACAGTGTACCCATTCATTTGAAAATGTCAACAAAATGGGGGGAGGGGGGAGGGGGGAGGCAAGAATAAACCTTCCATATCTAGGCCATTCAGATGGGAGCGCTCTACAAATGTTCACTCATAAAGATGACCTTTGATTAGAAGGGTGAAAATCAAATACAGCATTAAACTCAGTTAACAAAGAGGATCTCTTTTACAAGCATAGATCAAATGCATTGCCTCATGTGAATTCAGATTTGTGTGTATTTCAGGTTGACCAGTATAAGATGGCATATAGGGTGGCATATATGGTAGACCCAGAGAACAGTTGCATCCCTCAGGCTAAAAGTGTGAAATGCAATGACCTGTGTATGGTGTTTATGTCCCTTGAAAGACACCCTTTGAATGATTCCATCATCCTCTAAACAAATTATCTGCCCCCAACGCCTTTGTGCTCTGTACAGTCAGTAACATGGATGCCATTACTTTTTAGGAAGAGGACTGCCTCCAGTATTAGTCTCCCAAGCTACAAATGTGATTTAAAACCTCTCAACCAGCACTTTATCCATGGCAAGATGCATTGCCTATCCCCTGAGAAGTCATGAGTGCAGTCTCCCTTTAAGGGCACTTAAAGTGGACTGAAATTGAATAATCCTTGCAATTTACAAGGGCTATTTCCCTCCGGTATAGAATGAAGTTGGAGATGCAGAGAGCTCAGAGAATCAGAGCAAGCCAGAGGAGATGGGGTTTGGAGAAGAGCCCACCATCATTTCCACTCCTTACAACCACCCACCTTCAAGCCACAAATGAAAGAAAAGTATCTGTGCCCACAGATAATTTGAATGATTTCTCTGAATGTGAGTCATTTAGATGAAACATATGGAAACTCACTTTGGCAAAAATGAACGAGGGGAGGTAACGGGGAGCGGGAGGAAGAAAATCATCCATTTGACTAGATTACATCAAAAGCAAGGTTTTCTCAGGATGCCTCTTCAACGTAACTTATATCCTCAATGAATTATTCCACATTTGTAAAAACAGCTTATGCTCCCTATAAAGACTTTAAAAATTGTTATGCTTTTTTCGTTTGTATTCAAAGGAGACAGAAGGAAATCTCTAGGCCTTAAATGTGATTATGGTTCTATAATTTGGAGTACAGAATTTTTTCACTGGGCTGACTACTCTAATCAAATTAATGGGCATCCACCCAATCTCCACTTCCTCCACTTCTTTGGCCACCCTGAGTTACACAAGCTACGCTCCTTAAGGACTTCACCATTTGACGTATTTGCTGGACTGGAGAAAATTGTACCAACACAGAAACTAGTCATGATGATGACTTTCGGCCCAGATGCTGTGGCATGGATGAAGTCATTCACATCCTCAATATGACACCATCAAAATGCATGTGAGAGAGGAGTTACTTGTAGACAGTACAGTGCAGGATGCTGTGTCAGTAAACTTTTTAAGTCTGGGCCATCCTTACTTTGAAGAGCACACAGTTTCAACACTGATAACGTTACAGGTCTAAGTTTGAAGCATTGTGCCAAAGCATTTGAGTGCTTATCGAGGAAGGGGTTCTCACACATTTGATGTAGGGCATGTGGCAAACACTATCAGTGTCCCTCCTATGTCCCTTAGACCTTACCTTCTCTTTGTGTTTTGGATGACCTCCACCAAAAATTACCTGAATCTCTGGACTCAAAGAGTTCTTCCAGAGCCACAGAAGACCACTCAGTTCATGTGTGCAGGCCAGGAGTGCTGGGGAATTAGTGCATCTAAGAAACTGTCCTCAACCAATGACCAATGGCAGTTGGAGGATAAATACCTCAGCTCCCTCATCTCTCAAGTGGAATAATTCTGAGGCTTGTGTTTTCTATTTCTCAGTTTCCCTTACAATGTTATGCTCCAGTTGCTCACCTTGAGAACTAGTTTACTAATTCACTCTTTATTTACTGCCTTCCCATCCTTATATCAATTTCCGTATCCCTGCCAATGTTTCCTGCACCTCCTGAAGAGACTCTTTGCACTTGAATGTTTGCCTGAGGTCAGCTTCTGGAGTGAACCCCAATGAGGACAGAGTGAGTCCATCCTTTACATGTGCTCAGGAAATGTATCAGTGACAGTGTAGAGGAAAATAGGGATCTCTTCTATGATCAAACTTGAGAGGATTCATGGATATGCGGGTGAGACAGACACTGCTGGTCACCTACCTGAAGCAATAGTTCCTCCCTCCATAGTCAATAGAAACCATTTTGGTTTGGCCAAAACAAGCTCAGAGAATCTAAGCCCCTTCCTCAGCCCCTGAGGTTGAGTCAAGCTCAGTGTAGGTCAAGCATGACCATCCCATTCCTGTTTGCTGATGATCTTTGGGGGAGGATAGCTGACTGCGTGCCAGCTCATGAGACATAAGCAGGAATGTGCTGAGGAACTCTTTTCCTCCTATAAACAGAGAACTGGAAAAGTAAAAGAGTTCTTCATCCTCTCTCTCTTTTTTTCCTTCACCTTCCTTCCTGTTTGGAGCACCATAGAGTGATGCATGGAGTAAGTGTAGTCATCTTAAACCCATGAGAGAAATGCTATTGAGTTGCTAAACCAACCTCAGAACACCTACCTCCAGACTTCATTTATGTAAGATAAATGTTAGCCAAGATTTCTGTTACCTACACCCAATTTATCCTGATTGATACAGATGCAATTCTAGGAGCCAGCTTAATGAAATGGAATGATTTGCAGGCGACAAGACTCAAATGTGGCAGTGGAAAGAGAAAGTCCCATATGTCCTGTGTATCATTTCAGAGTTCACTCAAAATTTTAAAATGAAAGAGTCTGGTGTTAATATTCCATTTCTCTCCTGGGATACTCCTCTTTCGTGCAGTGTCGAACTGCTTACCACAACTCGGGACTTTCAGCCTGCTTCTGCCTCTGCCTGACCTGCTCTCCCCACAGGTCCTCATGGCACCCTCTCCTGCTTTCATCAGTCTCCGCTCAATTGTCACCCCCACAGGGACAATCCCCTATGTAATGGCGCCACCCTGGCCCTCATCACCTCCTCTCAAGGAAAGGATGGATGGTGAAGAATGCGATTTGCTCCATGAAGCAAGAAGGTTATTACCATCCTTATAATTGGCGCATTAAAGTTTATGATGTGGTCCAGAGTGACCACATTATTAAAAGCTAATGCTATGGATTCATGCACCATCAAAGAGGCTGGCTGGCTGATGCAAGGTCAGGAAGCCCATTCTCTGCCATTTTCAAGCATGACTACACAGAATTTGGGCGTCCTTATTCTAAAGCCCCTTTAGTTACCTACCTACAATAATCCAGTAGTTAATATTACTAAAATCATTATTAAAATTATTATTAAAATCACCCTTTGGCTGATCAAATTTCTTGGCCAAAGCTTTTCTGATTTCCTTTTGTTTTGAGGAGATGGAAAAAAATGGGATTAATGCCTTAATTGCCATATTTTAAAACTGTCATCAAGTCACCTTTTCACCTCAAGAGGAAGAGGAGAAGGAAGAACAGCTCTGGGCCAGTATACCTAACTCACTCCTAGAAATCTCTACCTGGATGACACAGCACTAGCATGACTGCGGTAGACATATGCTAGTCCTAAAAGCTATTCACATGCCCCTGTTCCTTAGCTTTCCTCTACCTGTAGAGGCCAGAAAGCTAAAACACTGTATTTTCAAATCTCCATTTAGCTAAGGGTGGCCACAAACCTTAATTCGGGCCAGTATGATGTAGGCCAAATTCCTAGGTAAAGATCCCTTGCCAAATAAAAAGGAAAATCTTTGCTAGGATAAACCCCTTCACCTTGTGGGCCTCCATGCAACTTTCTACTTGGAATGCAAGGGCAGGGTCACAGCAGCCATCTTGAACCATAAAGAAGTAAGCAAAAGGCAAAAGGGCTACCTGCCAAGGTAGGTAGTAGACCAGCAAGCCGAAAAGAGCCTTCCCATCCCTGAATTGTTGAGCTGCCTCACAAGGCTTAGACTGCATAGCTCGGACCTCCCGGTCTTGTGACTCACACATACCCCCTACCTGTTTCAGCCACTCCAAGAGGGCTTTCTGTTCCATGCAGCTGATCATTAATAAAAGACAGACTGACCTCAATGAAATCCTCTCCCACCTGGCCCTTCTTCCAGTGTCCTTATCACAGTAAATGACGTGGCCATCCTTCTGAGCATATAGGCCAAAAATCTAGGTGTTATCCTTGACACTGTTCCCAGTCAGGCCTATATCCAATCCATCACTGTCTGCATGTCCCACCCCTAGTCACCGTCTTAACTGCTAGTTCCAGATACCACTGTCCCTCCTCAGAGTGACTGTGACAGCCTCCTTATCTCTCTGTCCATGTGAAGGTCTCACTGTAGCGTTTCCTTTTCAGAATATAAACCTAATCATTCACACACATACACATACACACACACACACACACACAAACACACTCCTGCTTAAAAGTCTTCAATGGCTCGCCATATGTCCTGTGATCGTGATATAAATATTTAACATGGCCTAAAATGCCCTTTGGGGTTTATCCCCAGCCCATCTCTCCAGCCCCAGCCTGTGCCAGCCTTCCTCCAAGTTTCAGCCTCCTGACCTTCATTTCTACACCCTGCCTCCACAGGGTCTTTGCATAGACTCTTTCCACTGGATGGAAAACTCTTTTTTGCCTCTACTCTTTGCTATTTGACTCTTGGAAAATTCTTCTTCATTCTGAACACAGTCCTGGCTTCTCAACCTCAGAGAACTCTTCCCTGACCCAGCTCAGGAGTTGAAGATCCTTTGTTTAACACTGCCACTGACCACCTTCCTTTTGCAGACTCTCTAGTTGTAATTACGCGTCCTTAGTGGGATTAGTTGTTTAATTGTAAGTCCTTGAGAACTTCCATTTTATCTTTGCATAGCATTCACATCAAGCCTCACATGATGCCTAGCACAAAGCAGGTACTCAATAAAAACTTGTTGAACAAGGGTTGAATGGAAGAAAGCCATATAGCCCATTCAGTCAGCCATCCCCTAAATAACTGATGATTACCATTATAGTATCTAAACAAAAATGTAACTAAAAAATATGATTAATACCAAAAAGATACTTTACTGGGCCATAAATATTTGATGAATCACCAAATTCTGCCATCTCACTAGTGATATCTGTATCAGGCCCCACGTTGTCTGATACATGGATGGACTAGGTTAGGCAGTGGTGTGGAGTGGGCACATGCTTGGGCAGCTGAGGCCACGCTACGATAATGGTAGGCCTGACAAGGCCCTAATCCAGATTCACAGGTTGTGTTGCAACTATGTTCTAATTGCAGAGAGAGGCTGTGAGAGAGGCCTTTCTCCTTTACCCCAAATAACTGTCCATCTGAAGCATCCCTAAACATGGGGTGTGGATCTCAAACCACTGACTAGGAGGCTGCATGGGAACTTGCCGTCTCAGTCCAGAACCTCCCTCACCAGATGACTTTAAAAATGGTAAATGGGAAAATTGAAAAGAGGGGAAAAAATTGACAAGAAAGGTGAGAAATTATCTTGGTCTAGAGGGTCTCAGAAAAGATCAAGTTTTTCCTCAAGCAGGAGGTGCTCTTCCTTCCTCACTGGTTTTCTCAGTCATTGGATCACCAAGATGTGTATGTTCCCACTTCACATCTAATTCATGTGACACAACCAAAGGAAGCAGGGAGTGGGGAGACAGGCTGTGTTTTGTGGGAGTGAGAGAATGAACAGGTGCCTGGGAGGTGCCTGGAATCTTGGCAAGACCTTTATGTCATGACCCTATCAGGGTGGTCAGAAAGGAATGGAGAAAAACAGGATGAATGGCATGACATGTAACATCTTCCTCCATCTCCCCCCAAACCCACCAAACTCAATTTTATTCCATTCCTTGTAGGGACAAAATTTTAGGGGTCAGAAGCCATGGATTTAAGCCTCTAATCTGCCACAGATGAGCTTTGTCATGCAGCTTTAATCTCTCTGATTCACATTTTTTTCACTGGCAAATAGTAGGTGGAACCCAACTGGTAAATAAAGATGGAACCCAACATAGAATTGTGCCCAGAATCAATGATATCATGTATGTGAAAGCCATTTATGCATTGCAAAGCTTTTATCCTCACTAGCTAATTCGATTGGACTTCTCATTCCCCAAATGCTCTTTACTGTATTTTTTTCAAATTATTTTATTTGCCCATAATTAAAATCAAGTTGATTATAAATGTAATAGAGTAGATACGAATATTGAAAATTTTTCGATAAAAAATTGCTTATTCAGCTTATTGTGATTCTCTTTAGCTCCCCTCTTTACTGTACTTAGACAGCCTAGATGTATGTGTTTATTCACCTCTGATGAAGGAAGATAATTCTCCCAAGCACCACACCTTGAACCTGGGCCAGCTTTTCCAAAACTCCATACCCTCTTTGTTGGCTCCCTCCCTCTTTCATAGGACACTCCCTCAAGCTCCTTGTAGAACTGTTCGTCCCTGACCCTATTCAGTGGTATCATGTGGAACAAGAAGGCATCAGGTTACCCCCAGAAGTAAATTGTAGTTTCTACTCACAGGCACTAGCTATTCATGATACAACCTCCAGGAGCTTTCATACAAAGCTAACTGTGGCTGGGAGAGGTGCATTAGTGGCTTTCTCGGAGCAGAGGATCAGGGCATCTTGTGTGCAAATCTGGGGTCGAGGATCCCAATTCCAGGGAAAGATGTGGCTCCGGCAGTTGTCACACGACACCCCATGTGGAGGCAGACCCCAATCCTCACCACCAACAACCAGGGAACTCACAGAGAGTGTTGAAAGGGCCCACATTTTCCCACAAGGTGGGAAAAAAAAAAAAACCCTCTAGACCAAGATAATTTCTCACCTTTCTTGTCAACTTTTTCCCCTCTTTTCAGTGTGGGGGCCTGATCTACAGTGATGAGGGTGTGCATGCAAGTGTGAACGCAGGGGCATGCGTGCATGTGCACATACATGTGTGATGTATTAGAATGTTTGCAGTTGATCAAGCAATTTTATTGGCATTAGCTATCTTTTTGCAAAGTGTTCAACTTCCACTTTGGAGAAAAGACAGTACCAAGATTAATTCTTGGAGAGCCCCAGTGAAGAAACAGTGAGGGGACAATGGAGATGCAGACAGAGTTGTGTTTTGATTACCCAACTGTCACAAGTCTCATATGCTGATGCCCAGAAATCTCACAATTTGATCATCTGTATTGATTAAGAAGGCTCCTAATTCAGAGGTGTGGAGGTGGGAGGATCTTTCCTAAACTGGCCATGTCCCATCCCAAAATTAACTTTGAGTTTGAGGTTGAGAGATCAAACAATATCTTCCTGCTGGCTAGCATCACTCTCTTGGAAAAGGATCCCAGATCAAGGAGGCAGCAGGGTTGGTGTCTGGTGAGGGCTCTCTCCCTAGGTTTGCACTCAACCACCTTCTCAGATGACCTTTCCTCCGTTCATGCATGTGGAAAGAGACAGACCTCTCCTCCCTCTTGTTATAAGGCCCCCAAACCTATCAGATTAGGACCCAACCTTAAGACCTCCTTTAACCCTAATTATCTCTTAAGAGCCCTGTATTCAAATACAATCACATCAGGGGTTAGGACTTCATTGTATGTGTTTTGGGGAGACACAATTCAGTCCATAGCACTTGGCATCCTACTACTCAAGAGTCTGATTTTATAACCCTTGAACTTCAACTACGCATTTGAAGAACATCAAATTGTATTAAGAATATCATTTATTGTTTTCAATACAGCCAGAGCAGGAAAATTGCTACAATATTTATCCTGTAACCGGCAAAGTATTCACTTCACTCAACGCACCCAATCCCAATTTACTATGTCTAAGTGAAGTGAATTCCGAGCATCTGCTTTGTGTGAGTAAGGGAAACAAATAATTCATTATACCATTTTTTAATTTTAATAACATCTAGATATAATATAGCAAGACTGATGCACTATATACTTGTTTAAGTGGGACTCAACCCACATTGTTTTCACCAGTCATTACACAGCCAATTAAATACCAACCAGCCACCAAACTGTCTGCTAGCACAGAGGCCAGGCAACCTCATTACTGATAAGGTTAATTTAATCAGTTACCTTTGCTAAGTGCCTGTGAGTCACTCCCAAATTTAAAACACAAATAAAAAACATGAGTGGAAGTATTTCCTAGGTGGGGCGAATTCCTCATACCTCTCTCTGCCCACCCATCTCCCCTCACCTGGGTCACCTGCCTGCCAAACACCCCTATCTACTGATAACCAGAATTTTTTCTTTACAAGACATAAGCGTAGGAACCTCAAACCCAAGAACAACAAGATGTGCCCCCTTTTGTCTATTAGCAAATCTGGTATAGCTGCACGTGTTTGTGTGTGATAGGAAGGGTCCTCTGAGTCTACAACTGGAATGTTTTCTCACGTTGGAGGCTCTGCGAAAGAGAGAAAAAGGAAAGAGAAAGTTTAACTCTAAAGTAGGAAACAATCTGTTCTGCAGCTGGTGGCATTCAGAGTCGGGCAACACGGAAGAAGTGCTATTTGTGTGCACAGGTGTCTAGGACTCTGCAATCTGCCCAGCTGGGAGCACTGGGAATGGAGGCTAAACCACCAGGTCTCCGCCTTCCTCTTCTTTATCCTTCCCAGGAGCTCCTCACAAACTATGGAGTCTCTGACCAATGATTGAAATATACATATTATTCTCAGAGGTCCCAAGGAAAACACAACATGACCATAATTTTAAATCTCTGAGAAGCCCCAAACCCGAAATTTGAATGTGCCAGCCAGCATTACACCAATGGCCTTCTTACTTCTTCCAGGCCAGGATGGTTAAGGCCTACACCCTGACTTTCATGCAATTAAATGGTGATGCTCATAGTGAGGCTCAGGTCCAGGTGTGGATGTAACAGGGAGGAATTTAGCATGTCTGACTCCATATTGCTTCTATTGCCCTTACCGCTGTGACTTATAGCTTAGAAACTTCTCTTTAGCCCTGCGTGTAGGCATGTTAATCATCAAAGGAACTTTGCTTAAAGCCAAGATTTGCAAAAACCACTCTTTACCCAAAACCCACCTCACCCGAGGAGGTAAGTAAGTATATACAGAAACAGCAATGCTATGTTTAAGATTTACAGAACGGCATGACCGGATTCCTGTATTCCAAGATCAACTGATTGAGGACAAAAAGGTTTCAAAAACCTACCTTAGACCATTCTGGGCACCTGAATGTCTACAGACATCAGGCACCTCTTGACTCCAACCCCCTCCCACTTCCCCCTCTTCCTAAAACATAAAAGCAGCTCAAAATTCATGCTGAGGAGAGATGGTTCTTTAGGACAACAGTCCATCATCTGTTTGCTGACTTTCCAAAAAAGTCACTTTCCTACCCCAACATCTTGCCCCTTGACTCACTGGTCTATCATGTGGCCAGGGGAATGAGCTCAGGCTCAGTTACATGTATAATGATATTTAGCAATATAGACATGATGCACGCAAATGCATTCACTATAGAAAAGTGACAGTATTGGTCAATAACCATCCTCCTGGCTGCTTTACAAACTGAAATATTTTGAAGTTGTATCCTGAGATGAGACTTTTCATCAAAATAAACTGCAGATTTAAAATAAAGTAAAATAAATTTCAGTTTTAAGATTAAGTGATAAAGGACTAAAAGAAAATATGGACAAATATTATATGACCTAAGGATAGGAGTGGCTTCTCTAAGTATGATACCAATGACAGAAATCACAATGGTAACAGAGGCGACTGCCTCCAAAATAAAAGCAATCAAACAAACAAAAACAGGAACTGCAACAAGTCACTAGTCACTATCGTAACAGTACGCCAACAAAATCGAAAGCCAACAGCCAATGAAGAAAAACATGTTGATAACACAGAAAACAAAGTATGCTTAATGCACACAAAGTAATGAAAAGTCAGTAAGAACCCTGGTATGATTCTGTCATGCACCACTGTTCTCTTGAGCAGCAGTAGCTTACCTCCTCCACCTGACTTCTCTCCCACCTCCATGCACACCACCACCCCACCGATGATGTGATGGGGACGGACATGAGCTGGCTGATGCCCCAGAACTATCGTATTGGCTGTAAATTAAGACTGACACAGATTATTATTTTAAGGCAGATAACAAATAAAATAAGTACCAGTTATCTTGAAGAACAGGTTAAGGGCTGGTGCGAAGGATGAGCTGCACATTGTTGGAGCAGAGACAAGGAATTAGGAGGGCAGTCCAATAACATTAGCAACTTTGAAAAGGTCTGTACAGGCAATGAACTCCCTTGGGCTTTGAAATAACAACCCCTGTGGCTTGTGGTTGAGGGGTGGTTTGGGGCTCATCCATATTAATGAATGGCACTTAGTGCCGGAGAAAGACACAGAATTGGATGATGAAGAGAAGTGAAATTCCTAAGTACATCTGGAGAGCAAGCAGCCCTTGGAAGTTCTACACAAAAAAAGTCAAACTTGCTGCTGAAGCAGAAGGAGGAGGAGGTAGAGAAGGAGGAGCAGGAGGAGGAAGAGGAATAGAGGAGAAAACACTCGCATAAAGAAATCCATATGAGATACTCCAGCCACAAATGCACAAAAATCAAACCAGAATGAAAAAGATTCAAAACCATGAACACCAAGATCAGAAGGTCAAGAATCCTCAAAAGAAAGAAAGAAAGAAAGCAGAGAAAAACTCCTAAAACATCAAATGGACCTAGTTCTGTAGAAGACATTAAAGCAAAAATGCAAGCAAGTATAGAAAAAGGTGATTGTCTTTCCGAAGGGAAAGCCAAGCTCATCAATCATAGGAAGCACAGCTCCTGGATGACTGACCCACAGGTTATTCAAGATCTCTGGAGTGGAGGAAGTCTCCTAAAGAAAACAGCTTAAATGGCTTATTAAAATTTTCCATCTCATTTTATTTCTGTAACAGTTGATCTCTGGCTGTCCTTTTTATAATGCAGAGTGAGAACTTTCCTTACTGTGTCTGATAAATGTGGTCCAGGCTGCATGGCCAATAATGTGTTGTCCCAAAATGCCTGTTTAGTTTTTAAAGGCAGAACTCCACCTTTTGCTTGGTTTTAAATATGTATGGAAGGCTTCAACAGAACAAAGTAGTTGTGGTGATCAAATGGAAATGGTGGAGAGACAAAAATACATGTGTGAAATAAACTTGTTTTTTAATAAATTTTAAAAATCAGTGAGAAGAAGATGAGCACCTCAATAGAAAAAATAATAGTTGGGGGTGCCTGGGTGGCACAGTTGATGATGTGCCCAACTCTTGGTTTCAGCTCAGGTCATGATCTCAGGGTTGTGGGATTGAGCCCCAAGTCGGGCTTCACGCTCAGTGCAGAGTCTGCTTGACATTCTCTCTCTCTCTCTCCCTCTGCCCTTGCCGCTCATGATCTCTCTCTCTAAAATAAATAAATAAATATTTTTTAAAAAGAAAAGAAAAAATAATAAACAAAGGACATGATCAATTTACAAACATAGAAACCCAAATATTTTTTAAACATAATGTCCTTTGTAATAAAAAAAATGAAAAATGTAAATATGCATAATTTTTCATTTATCAGATTAGCCATTCAAAAAAAAATAATGAAACCCATTTTTGGAAAAAACGTGGGGAACCCCATAAACCAGGTGGGAAAGACAACTGATGAAATTTTTTCCAGGTTGATAATTTGACACTAGGAATCAAAATCCTAAAATTTGCACTTCATTTGACATTGGAATTCCAAACTTAACCTAAATAAATAACTGTGGATAAGCACAAAAATGAAGCTACAACATCCATCACAGTGTTGTTTGTAAGAGAGAAATAATACTGGATACATTAACTGAAGAACATACAATGGAGGATGGAGCAGTGATTTAAAATTGCATTGGGAAGGTGTTAAGTTTTAAGGTGGGTTTCTGAACAATATGATCCTATACTTATAAACATACACTATAAATGCATAAGTATATAAATAACATGTACTCATAGGAAAAGACTAAAAGAAGAGAAGAAATAAATGTCAGTGGTGGCTATCTATAATGAGATCATATTTATTTTGCTCTTTTTGCTTTTCCATAGGTCCTAAATTTTCTTCAGATAACATGTAATTTTTTATAACAATAAAAAAAACTTGTTTTTTTTTAAACAGAATTTTAAAGGGAAACCCAACAGTACAACAGGCTTATGTTTTTCCCACCAAACTAAATGGCTTTCACTTACTGCTTCCAAAGATCACGCTGCCTCTCTCTCTCCCCTGATCTGCATCCAATTCTGTAATAATTTCCTTCACATCATGAAAAAATTATCCAAAACCCCAAGCTCACTCATTCAATTAACTCCCTACCTCTTCCTTACTCAATATGCAATTAACATTGAATCACTTTAAGACTTGCTATTTTAAAACCTGCTCTGGCTAATCTGTTTTTTTAAACGATCAGCCCTTCTTTTTACTTCTGAGCCTTCAAAAATATCCGAAGACAAGAGAATGTTTGTAGACAAGTCACTCTGTTGTTCTGTACGGAGATACTTCACTGGCCCTCCAGGTGTGCAAAGCAAAATGGAACAACCTCAAAGCTTCTAACCTATATTGGGCAGCATGCCAAGGAAAGCAGAGCATGGCGGGTGTGACACGAAAATACCAGACACAGGTCAAGGCAAAAATCTTTCTAAAAATGCCTCACCCCACATGGTTGCTCAGGAGGCATACTGAGCCCAGGCCGTGCTGGGCAGGGCTCAGGGCTCGGGGCTCTGTCCATAGGTGGCAACTTGTGTGATTTTGGACGAGCAGTTCACCTGTTCTCGGCCTCAGTTACATCATTTCCAAAACTATGGCATTATTTTTAAGGTGATGACCAAACTGACCGACATTTATGCCCTCTTCTCTAGCAAGTCATTTAACTCTGTAGAATCACAACATCCCCCTTAAAGTAGCTCACAGCCCGGGATCATTACAGATCCATTATTCTTCCTTACTGTGGGTATTGAAGATACTTAGCCTACTTCACAATTCCAGCGTTCATCACATCTTATGACCATAGATGGCTTTGGTCATTTTCCGCTGGCTTCTCCAGCCTTCCTGTTCTGCCCTATTGAATCTTCCTTGGTTGATTCAGGCTACATGTGAGTCACTTATTTATCTCTGTCGACTGGGGATCAGCCTTTTATTTTTTTTAACCTGAGGGGAGTTAGTCATTTGAAAGGCTTCAATCTATTACAACCTATTACAGATGTTGTTCTTTCAAGGTTAAGAGAGGGGCAGTCAAAAAACAGAAAGGCAAGAATTATAAGAAGTATCACTCAGGTGGTCCAAGGATGGGACTCACTTCTTACAAAGCTGGCAAACACCACCACCGTTCTCAAACCAAAGCAAAGATGATCTCCCTGACCCCTCAACCCAAGACAAAAGAGATCAATACTAACTCCAAATGCTGGCAAGGGTGTGGAGAAACAGGGTCCCTTGTACATTACTACTGGGAATTTACAATGGCACAGCCCCTCTGTAAAACAGTGAGCCAGTGTCTCATAAAACTACACATGCACTTACCATATGGCCTAACAATTCCATTAGTGGGCATTTCTGCCAGAGAAATGGAAACCTATGTTCACACAAAAACCTATACACAGATGTTCGGAGCAGCTCAATTCACAATCTCCCAAAACAGGAACCAATTGAAATGTCCTTCAATAGATGACTGGTTAGAGAAACATGGATATATCAAAACCATGAAATACCACTCTGTAATAAAAAGGAACAAACAATTGACAGACATGACAACGTGGATGCATCTCAAGCTGCATGAAACAAAGAATCTCAAAAGGTTACACCTATCTGATTTCATTTACACAACACTCTTGAAATGACAAAACTACAGAGATGGACCAAGACTGATGGTTGCCAGGGTTGGGGTGGGGCAGGGGGAGGGGGAGGAGGTAGCTGTAGCTAGAAAGAGTAGCATAAGGGATCCTTGCAAAGAAACTGTCCTGGATTTTCAACACGGTGGTGAGCAAATCTATACAGGTGACAAAATTACATAGGACTGCATACACACAAATGAGTGCATGCAAAACTGGTGAAATCCAAATAAGATTGCTGGGTATCAATCTCATCAATATCAATTTCCTGTTCTTGATATTGATTATGCAAGATGTTGAGAGAGAGAGATCAATGCTAACAGCACATATGTGGACAATAAAGAACTAGAATCAACTTACGGTACTGTATTTTTCCTGTAAGTTTCTCCTATCCAATAGAAATGCAAATCTGTCCTATAGTCCACATTCCCTGAAATTTTAAATTACTCCTAACTTTGGTTGTTCTACTTTGTGGTGGTTGTCATGGTGATGTTTAAAGAAGGGGAGAACCATAAAGTGCTATACAAAGATCCTACTTTCTCCAAGGAGCTAGAATAGGATCTCCTGAGTATAGCATATATCTTGGTTCCCCACCCACATAGTGTGGCCAGCCTCAGCGGTCACCTGCAGACAGAAATACCGGGGAGTGGACACTTTAGGATCAACCCACAAGTGAAGAAAGACAAGAGTTGGTGAATAACATGGCATCTTGCTCCTGTGCTGTGGGACGAACCTGAGGTGTAATCTACACCCTCTCTCAAAGTCCCTAATGGAAAGAAATCTCAGTCGCCCACAGCACTAATCTGCTTATGACTATGCCTTTTATTGGCTTTTCCTTTTTCCTGCCTCTCCCCTCACCCTCATTCCATCTCCCGAGTAAACCACTGAACCCAACTCCTTATCTCAGGGTCTGCTTTTGGAAGGACGCAAATCCAGATATTCACACTGAGGATACACTGGATACAGGCTACAGTGCCTGTCTCTAACAACTGGTATTTTACTTTCCCTAATCAGTACCAAAATTTAAAAAAAATATTTTTTAATCTGCTACAAATTTCATGGAAATGTAACAAAACACAATTCGTTTATTTAAGACAAATGCCAACACCCTCAGGTAAATACAGTCTTGGTCATTTCTGAAGCCCCTCTCCTATGTGCCTCGTAACAAATACGGACACCGGCCATCAGGCTATTTAACAAGTAACTGCAAAGCCCTTTTCATGCAGGTTACATCCACTGAAGCAAATCCACATTCAGTACACACATTTTTAGAAACTTGCCATACTTGTGTTCCAGATTCTAGAAGACCATCCAGAGTCCACACAAATCAAAAGGGCTGCCATGTCAACCAGTTCCCAAGAGGTGACATAAGTGACTTAGGAAAGTAACTTTCAGAAAACTCTGGTCTGAAAAATTTTTTTTAATGAAAGATTCTCTGAGATCCTGAAAACCATGCTAGATATAACCCACCCGGACTACTAACCAGCCATCGTCCTAGTGGTAATACCTTGAACCACTCTTCTCTGAATCTGAGCCGGTATCGAGGCTGCCCTTCAATGTCAGCATTGCAATGGTTCTGCTATAAATATGTTTGTGTCCACTGCAGCATTAAGTTAGGCTTGGGAGACAGAGTAGCCGAAAGAAAAATGGATCGGAAGTCTGAACATTTAGAACCCAGCCCTGCCTGCATCTGAGGAGTGGCAGGCAGGAGGGAGCAATTTTGGCCACAGCCCTTGGACTTCCTGGGTCTCTATTTACTATCAGCAAAATGAAGGGTTTGAATTAGATGAGAAGGAAAAACCCAGCTCTGTTCCAGCTTGACAAGTCTGTGATGCTAGGCAGTGTTTCTGTTTAGGAGAAATGGGATCTGCTAGCAGTATCACTACCCATGCACTGATTCAGTTAGCAATTACTAAGCATCTTCTGTGTAGAAAGCACTGTGTAAGGGACACCAAGTGTCACCATGCATAAGCAGATAGGCCTGCCGCAGCCTCTGCCACAGCTCGGGTTCTCACTTCTATACTTCTCTTCATCTAGGCTTCAATTACTCCAGATTCAATGTCTCAGGAGTCAGCGTCCTCCAGGCCAAGCGTAGGTCATGTGCTTGTCCCCAGACTCTTCAACAAAATAGAGAAAAGAATCTGGCCTCTGTCAGCTTTCATGGAGGCAGGCAGTGGGAAGTGGTGTCCCTGGGAATTGCCCACCTACCAAGATGACACACATAGCAAACTGCCCCAATAGGAAATCAGAGTACTCAATGGAAGAGGGGATTTAAATGTTGGATGACCCACGTCCTCCACATCTGCGTCCCCAAGCTCTCTGACACACAACGCAAATGTGTGGGTGCCTATGTGCATCTTCGGGGAAGAGAGGACCCATAACCTTCACCCAGCTCTCTAGATTATTCTGGCTTAGGCAGGGAGAAGTTAAACCCAAGGGGGTCTCTCACATTGGTGGGCAGATCGCTCTCCATGTCATTTTTCCTGGCATTCTCACATGAGACATAGCCATGAAGAATCTACTCAGAAGTCTGGAAGTCTAGATTGGGATCGCCTCACTGGCTCTATCTGGCTCTCCATATATTGTCACCACCACCTTCACCAGGAGGCCAGCAGAGAAAATGTTTAGGACAATGTCCAGGAAAAGGGTGCCACGCAATGCCTAGGTCATGGGTCACCTAGGGAACCTCCCAACATTTCACAGGTAAACACCACTGGTTATGTTGGCCCAAGCTGGCAATGGATTTGACCTTTCTCTGACCATTGAAAGTTGATGGCATCAGGCCGCCACAGGTCCTAAAACCTACTTAGCATCAGAAATCCTGTTTCCACCACTGCCCTTTGCTGCAGCTCCTCTCTCACTAACTAATCGGTGTAATGAGAAGGCCAACACAAAAGAAACTCTGACATGAAACCCATAATCCACACAGGAATGCAAAGAACTTAGAACAGCCAAAACAAGTTTGAAAACTATGTCAAATAGTATTAAATTGTACAGTGCTTTTAGATATGTGTGGCTTTAGGGGCACCTGGGTGGCTCAGTCAGTTAAGTGTCTGCCTTCGGCTCAGGTCATGATCCCAGGGTCCTGGGTTCAAGCCCCAGGTTGGGCTCCCTGCTCAACAAGGAGTCTGCTTCTCCATCACCCACTGCTCATGCGCATGTGTGCACACTCTCTCTCTCTCAAAGAAATAAAATCTTTAAAAAAATAAATAAATGTGTTGTTTCATTTCAACTATTTCTCATTAAGCCTTTTTTTTTTTTTTTTTTTTTTGATGAGAGAAAACAATATTTGGATATCAGGAACATTCCAGAAATCACCTGCCTATGCAAAGGCCTGTCCATGAGATCGTTTACGACTGCTCCCCTCCCAAGCTCACCCACCCCCAGACGTAAGCACTATTCTGTGGTTTGTGGTTAGCACTCCCTTGCTATTCTTTAAAGTATGTTTGCTATAGATGTAGTTTAATTCTGTTGGGTTTTGACCTTTATAGAAACGAAGTCCTGTTCAGCATATTCTTCCGTGACTTGCTATTTTTATTCTACAGTTTTTTAGTGATATTCATGCATGGTGATGTGTGTAGTAGTAAGTAGTACATTCGTTTTCATGGCTATACAGTATTCCAAAATGTTTCTATTCACCTAGTCTTAATGGATATTTATAACATTTCCAGTGTTTTACTTTTCAAGTATTACTACTGTGAGTATGTGCACAAGAATTTTTCCTGAGCACATTCTTAATCACAGACTCCCAGGGCATGGCATGGGTGCCTCTTCCCTTTTACGAAATGATGTGAAATTATTTTCCAAGCATGTGTACCAGTTTACCCTCTCCACAGCAGCGTATAAGAGATCTGGTTGCTTTACATCCTCAACAACACTTGATATGTTCAGATTTTCTAAATGTTACCCATCTTGGGTATGGAAAATGGCAGAGCAAGCTGGTCCTTCATTTGCCTTTCCAAAGATGACTCTTTTGCCTGTCAGTCCTCACTGCCAGATATCCAGATCCCGAAAAGCAGGAAGCATGCGGAATTCAGCTTTGTGGCCTCTGCACATAGCCCTTTCTAGCACACAGGACCAATTAATGGTGGTGGAGCGAATGATGCCCGTTCATGGGTTTCCCAATCCACAAGGCTCAGAAAGGAACAGAATAGGAAGCCGGGGGTCGGAAAGAGAAGGGCAGTGAAGGTTGACCGATCCCATCTCTTGCCAAGTGAGATCTCATGGACCACGTGGCGAGAAGACACAGGGGAACGGAAGCACAGAGCCTGGAAGAAGGACTCCTGTGGGCGCCTGGGTGGCTCAGATGGTTGAGCGTCTGCCTTCAGCTCAGGTCATGATCCCGGGGTCCTGGGATCGAGTCCCGCATCGGGCTCTCTGCTCCTTGGGAGCCTGCTTCTCCCTCTGCCTCTCTCTCTGTCTCTCATGAATAAATAAATAAAAATCTTTAAAAAAAAAAAAAGAAGGACTCCTGCTTTGTTTTGTTTCTCTTCTCATTAAATCCTCTGTCACCTGCGTTGGGACTTCATGTTAGAACACCAAGTGGGGTTAGGAACGAAGGGGCGATGAAATTCTCTGCTTCGGAGAGATTTGCATCCAGAACCAGGAATAGGGATTACAGGCTCCTCTGCCACCTTGACCAACTTCCTCATCGCCTCTGTTCCTCAGAGAGAGCCCAAAGAGGGGCCCCCTCCAGGGTGGGCGTGGTGAGTTGGGCGAATGCTGAGTCCGTCCCCCGAGAGCCCGAAATCGGCCATCGGGGATGCTGGCAGTGGGCACAGCCCTTGCGGCGCCTGCCAGGCTGCTGCTGTCACCCCAGGCGCCACCGTGAGACCTGCTTCCCCCTTGTCCTTCCTGGCCCCCAGTGGCGCATTCCCAGCAGCTGCCTCTTTGCAGAAATATGCACCAAAATTAAACCCATCAAACTGTCAGCCCCGTTGCCGGGGCTGCTCCCATGTCAGCCCATGTCATGACAACCGATGATAGAAATTCAGGCTTCATGAGGAGCATCTGTTTCCTTTTTAAAAATCGCTTTAAAAAGAAGTCTGAGCAAGGCGCCTGATGCTCGGGACAGTGCAGGATGCCGAGGCAGGCAGGCAGCCTCAGCACCTGCCAGGGGTGGCACTTCCTCTAGAATTTAGGAAACCAGTGGGGGAAGGAGGGGCGGGTTCCAAAAACAGCAGGCTTGGGAGGGAGCAAGCGAGGGACCCACAGGAGTCCCAGCTTCTCCTCGCTGGGGTCATCCTCTTCTTAAACACCACCTAGCATGTGCTTCTTCGAAGTCCAGCACTGTGGCCCTGGGTTAAAACTCAGTTTTGCCTTCGCAGGAGGGTCTTTGTCCCAAGGCACCGCCAAAGCTTCCAAAATATTGGAGGTTCTCTCCTCTAACCACCTACAGCGTGGAGAGAGGGCAGAGGAGGGCCGAGGGTTTTTTACCCCAAACACAAACAGTCTCCCCTTTGATGGGCCTGTGATTCAGGATCACTCAGCAACATAAAATCTGGAGGAAAAACAGCATTAGCTGAATCCCTGCTGTGTCCCTGTCTCCAGCTTCCCTTGACCCCTGCCCAGGATCACACACACACACTCACACACACACACAATGTATGCATTCTTGTGTTGACTAAATAGCCCAAGACACAGATTAAGCACATTGGTATTCAGTATTCAGCATCTGAAGAACCTTAGCATCCATTTCTCCCTTTTCCCTCAGGAAACTGAAGCCCAGAGAAGTCGAGTGACTTCCAAAAATGCATGGTTTGATATTTACAAATAGGGGAAGAGATCTCAGAATCTTTTGCTCCTGCCTTTTGGGGCTGAGTCTGACCAGACAAACAACAAAAACCAACTGGGAACCCTTTCTCTAGAGAAACACAGAGAATACTGCAGAATGGCAGAAGAAAGGTTTATCTGATAGGATTTTGGAAGTAAGGAACAATCAGAGATCACCTACTTTAAAAACAGATTTTAAAGAATTCAAACGGGCCAGCTGTACCTTACTGCAGACAGGATTAGAGTGAAAGAAGGGTTGAGGGAATCCTTGTAACATGGGCGGTAAGTACGGATGAGACTTTAGTCTTCAGTGACACAGAGGCCCCAGAATTCCTTGGGCAGCTCACTGCTGGGTGGCTGATCTTCCAGGGAGACTCTGCCTTGGCTGAGCATGTAGGTGTCCAAGGCCAGGTTCTAGGCCGGCTCCGGGGCTTTCTGCAGGTATAAGAAGAGTTTCTGAGGCATAGCAATGTGCTGTGGATGGTGATGGCAACACTGGCTTTCACTGCCCAAGCACACAGCAAACACCAGGGACTGTTCTGAGAGCCTCGTGTTAGTTACATATTTACCCCACACAGAAGCTCTACGAGTAGATGATAGTCCAATCATCTTCAGATTCACAGAGGAGCAACCTAAGGCACCAAGAGCTTATATAATTTTTTCAAGTCACTCAGCCACTAAGTGTCAGAGCCAACTTGAATGCAGAAGTCTGTCCCAGATCACGTGTTTAATTCCTGTTGGTGCACTGGATGGGGGTCAAGAGGTAAGCACACTGGACCTTCCTCTGCCATGGGCCAGTCCACTCACTCTGTTTGTCCGCGAAGACCTCCAAGGAGGTGAATGTTCTCGGTAAAGTTCCACATGGGTGTGTAACTTTGGGCGAGTGTGCAGTAAGTAGTCAATTCGGCAGGCCTGGGCTGCACAGAGTCTGCATATTCTGAAGGTCTTTCACACTGGCCCTTGAGCAGCAGCTCCTGGGAGATCACCTCTGAGCCATTAGAATATCCTGCTGGACAGAGTGTCTCTGTTTACCTGGAGCTTGGGCCACACCACACAGTTTTTGCTAACCATGGGATTTGTGGTAGGAGTCTTGGGCCCTGCTCTACAGTTTGACCTCTGAGTGGCAGGCTGGAGACTGGGTAACTAGGGTCAGTCACTCGGGTGCCATGTGCCTATGTGACTGACTCCCCAGCGACATCCCTGGACACCAAGGCTCCCAAGAGCTTCCCCAGTTAGCGAAACTTCATATATGTCATCACAGCTTGTAGCTGGGCAAATTCAGCACTGCCCACCGAGTACACAGGAACATGGCCACCAAAATGTCACACCTAGTTTTTCCTGAACTCCACCCTATGATTTCAATCAGTACCCTTCCAGTGTAATAAACTGTAACTGTGAGTACACCAGTTTTCCTGAGTCCTGTGAGACCTTCTAATGAACTATCAAGCCAGAGTGTAGACTCAGTGACCCCCCAACACAAGTCAACTCACCCCTCTGGCCCTCAGGGGCTCCAGAGATTAAGTGAGGGAGTTGACCAAGCTCTGCGTGGCCAAGCTCTGCGTGATTTCCATTTCCAAGCATTCTTAAATGCTGTCTTACACCTCACTTCACAACAATCTGGTTTTTTTTCTAGTCCCATGGGTCTTATTTGCTGTCCCATCTGCACTAGGGATTTCTCTGTTCCTGGTCTCTGCTATTACTCCCAAACCAATAAACATTTGCTCACAGGGAAAGGGGTGTTGTCAGGTTCCTCAAGTCTTAAATATGTGTCAAAAAGTCTGCTAAGTTCCAGTTTCCATTCTCCTCTCCTTCCCTAGTAAAAAATTCTATTTTAGCTGAGAGCCTAGGAATCTTTATTAAGAATAAATGTCCTACCTAGTATGGACTGAATGTTTGTGTCCTCCCCAAACTCATATGTTGAAACCCTACCCCTCAATGCAATCATATGAGGAGATACAACCTTTGGGAAGTAAGTAGAATTCAGTGAATGGAATTAGTGCCCTTATAAGAGTCATAAGAAAGCTTGCTTCCTTTCTCTGCTCTCCTCCATGGGAGGACACAGTGAGAATTCAGCACCCCAGAAGAGGGTGCTCACCAGAACCTGGTACACTGACCTTGGATTTCCAGCCTCCAGAACTGTTAGAAATAAATTTCTGTTGTTAATAAGCCACCCAGTCTAGGTATTTTGTTGTAGCAACCTGAACCAAGATACCAGCCTTCCTAACAACTGTGGCCATGTGACTTAGTACTGATCAATAGTGTGCAAGCAAAAATATAATGTGTAGCTCCTGGGGATTGCCTTAAAGGAAGCCTGCATTCCCTTCCTATCTCTCCCTCCTCCACAATGGTGATGGGGGGTTGGGGGGGGTGCGTCTGGATGACTTCTCTGTCCATCAGGAGGAAGCCATGTTCTAAGGATGACAGAATGGGGAGATGAAGTCTGGCTCTCCAGGGACTCAATGAAGGCACCGGTCAGCCATGAACTGTCTCCTCCACATTTCTTTTTCACGAGAAACAAATAGCATCCATCTTGTTTAAGTCATCATTATTTTGGATTTTCTGCCACATAGAGCTAAGCCTTTCCTAACCAACACAGGCTGCATCTTCCCACCTAATGAGAGACTTAGCAGGGCTCCCCATCTGAGCCCATCTAGTGCCTGTTCAAGAAAGCAATGATGATTCATTTAAAAGCACTCTATTCAGAATACGATCTTCTCCTATTTCCTACAAATCAAATTACCAAGAGACCAATTGGATTTTTCAATTCCCTCAAAATGTTCTTCTTAGATGTTCTTGGTATTAAATAGTAAGAGAATCTAAATGGCATCAACAAAACACGCAGATG
This sequence comes from Mirounga leonina, assembly GCF_011800145.1. Classification (NCBI taxonomy): domain Eukaryota; kingdom Metazoa; phylum Chordata; class Mammalia; order Carnivora; family Phocidae; genus Mirounga; species Mirounga leonina. The sequence continues at coordinate 3,191,604 of NW_023270466.1, forward strand.
TGACTGTGATGGTAAGTTACATAAACCTGTGGCAGAAAGAACCTCACCAGAGCACACAGATACAGCCGAGATGGGAAAACAATGAGCTGGATCTCACAGATTTGCTTCTAGCTACTACCACCTTGTCACAAGCGACCATCTTCCCTGCTCCTAGGGAGACTGACATTCAAACAGTTTAGGGTAGTAAGAGGGTGGAAGCCTCAATATACTCGTTTCCTGAACACATACTGTCTCTGGACCCTGAGCTCTTGGAAAACAGATGTTGAAGTGGTGTCTCCTTCATCATACACATCCCTTGTGCCAAGCACAGTGCTGGGCCCAGAATAGGCTCAACGTCAGGGGGCTTGGCTTTGAGCCCCAGCTCCGTCAACTCCATGCAGGTGGTACTAACCAATGGACAAAACCTGAGCCCTTGCCAACATTCCCCTTTTCCTAATGGTTTACTGAGCCCTTACTATGTGCCAGACACCATGCCAAACACTTTGCGTTCATCTCTGTACTCTTCAAAACACCCCTGTGAACTTGTAGTATCCCCATTTTACAAGGGAAGCCACAAAGAAGTGAAATCTCTTGCCCAAAGTTATTTAGCTACCAAGGGGCAGACCGTGGATTCAAAGGCAGCAGCTCGACTCGAGAGTCCAGGCGCTGACCCCACGGCACTGTGCGCGGGAAGCATGACACGGATGATGTTGTTCTTGTTCCCGTTCTTATTGTTGCTCTTCTTGTTGTTGTCATAGACTCAAAAGAGAGGAGGGAACGAATGTTGGTGGGAAGCCCGTGTCTGCTGGGGTCAGGACCATGCCTGACATTTTACCTACATCGTTTCATTTCATCTATACAGAGGCTTATCCCCAGTATACAGATGAGGTAATTGGGACTCCAGAGGTCTAAATAGATCCCTCAAGCCTTTGCAGCTCTCATGGTAGCAACTGGTCTCCCTGACTTCCAAGCCTGTGCCCTTTTCATTCCTCCATCCAGGCCCACTCCCCGTGCCACACAGGCTCATGTCAACCCTTCCTGAAGGGCCGGCATTTCAGTTCTAATACGATGATTGCCACTGATTAGGAAAGCTTTTTACTATTAAAATTGTTTACACTCCAACCCATCCAAAAAAATATTTGAGGCAATGCAAAAAGGCAATAATTATTTTATTAACCATGTAGAGGTTAATAAAATAATTATTATTTTTTAAAGATTTCATTTATTTGTCAGAGAGAGAGAGACAGAGCACAAGCAGGAGGAGCGGCAGGCTCCCCGCTGAGCAGGGAGCCCAATGCGGGACTCCATCCCAGGGCCCCGAGATCATGACTTGAGCTGAAAGCAGACACTCAACCGACTGAGCCACCCAGACATCCCTAAAATAATTATTTTTCATGGGGGAACAAGATGTTGCTTATTTGTCTTAACAAAGCCAGTTGGGTCTTGGTCTGGTGCAGCAGTGGTTGTGGGTCTGGGTTGGCAGGCAGACTCACAAGACAAAGAGGCTTTAGTCTGGTATCATGTTTCCTCAGCCTTCTGTAAGGATATAGATCTGGGGATACAGGTATAGCATGTTTAGCTCCTTTGGAGGCCCAGCAGCCACCCAAGGGCACAGCTTCTTCTGCCTCCTCACCCACATGGGACACATGCATGACGGCCAAGGATGGGAGTTGAGGTGTGTAGGAGTCACTTGACACAGAGAAACACAGAACACCTTTGTCCCCCACCAATCTCTGATACCATCTTTATCCTGTAGGCTCGGGCCCTACAGGCCCACTCACAGCTCCCCCGACCCAGATGAAGTCTCCCCAGCCAGGATCTCACAAACGTGACAGTCCCCATTTGTCCCACCCCTGGAGTTTCCACAGAAAAATACTGTGGGAAGAAGATCAACTCTGAGGTCACCCAGGTCTGATGTCAACTCTTGACTCCGAGGTGTCACACTGAGGTAAGAACATTCAAAGAGCTATGTTGTGGTGTGTAAGTTCTCCATCAGTAAGAACAGGGCTGGAAGTAATAAGAAAACCCAGCTGATGTTTGCTTCAACATGCAGGGGTTGATTTTCACACAGCATTAGTCCAGCGATGCAGTCCTGAGCTGGTGCAGCTGCTGGGCGTGAATCCTGAGACACTGACTCCATCTGTGCTTGTTGCCTTGTGGCTGCCGTAGATGCAACATCTCCTGGGGTCCCCTCCACAGCACAAGTAGAAAAGGAGGGCGAAGGGCAAAGGGGGCAAAACCTGTAACAGGAGGCAAAGACTTCCCCCCAGATTCCCAGCAGACATCCTCTCACATCTCATTGGCTCTAACTACTTCCCACAGCCACTGTTAGCTGCAAGAGAATCTGGGAAATGAGTGTTCTCAGCTCAGCACAGAGCTGCCCCAAACCCAATGGGGTTCTGCTTGTGAGAAAGACGGGACAATCAGATAGAGGGTAAATGGGCAGGTAATCTGCAATTTCTATCACATATGGCAACCTTGAAAATAGTTTTCAAACCCACCAGGCCCCACACAATTTTAGGCTGCCTGCTTTATGCACACGGGCCTCTTCCCAACAAGCAAAACTCATTCCATCCAGCCCTAGCTTCTTCCTCCTGTGCATCCCCCATACACACAACAGTATGCTAAACAATCACAGGTCTCTGTCCTCAGGACACACACCCCCTATTCTCTCCACTAGCTGTCTGATTTTTGGGGAAACCACCAAGGAATTTACATCCCTGGACTCATTTTTAGATCTCCAGTCAGGGCTTGATTTTTACAACTGGACTTTGGAAAGAATGCTCAAGAACACAATGGCGGGGGCCACCGTTCCCTTAGGCAGGTCCCCAGGTTTGCATGCTTTTCTTATTTTGCCAACCAAATGCTGGCCCCTAAAACATACTTTAAAGACAAAGTGGCTACAATGACCTAGATATTTTTCTGAGTATTTTGGAGCTATATGTAGAGTCTACATTAACATAACCTAGTTAAAGCTGTCTTAATAGGTAGTGAGCTCCTTGATATGAGAGACAGCCAAGAGGCTAGCCAGCCACTTCTTAAAGGCAGCAGAGTGTGCTAGGTATCAGAGAAAGGACAGACGTTTCTTTCTGACTCCAAAAGTCAATGGTTTGGACCTTTGTGGCTTGCTTTAGTTTCCCTCTTAAAACAGCATCAAGAAAAAGTTGTGAGGCTCCCAACAAAGGGAAAGATGAGTCACAGAGTTTAAAAACTGGGTTAAGGGAAGCTTAGTGCTAAACCTGCCTTGTGTTTGGCTGGGATGGAATTCTAGATGGTTCTCCTGGATACCAATTTAGAAGTTTTTTGTTTTTTGGGTTTTTTTAATCTCCTGAGAAGAGGTACCTTGACAGCAGCCTCATGAGGGTGATGGGCTGGTATCTGGTAGTTGCCTCTTGAGGACATCCCAACCCAGCTCATATTTCAGAAGTTATAAATTGAAGGGACAGGAACTATATCAATACAACTATCAAAATAAAAACTAACCTCTCCTCTCCTTCAGGCAGGAAATCTGGGAATGGGAAGAGAAAAGATTATTGAAGGCAAAAAAGACAGCCCTGGAATGAAATTTTGAAAATCTTAATCCTAGGGTTTTAGAACCTAAAAGATCTATGAAGAAGGGACACAAGTTCCTAACGTGCTCTAGATCAAGTCCTTCTAACATGCTTTCAGATCCTAACATGCTCTAAATCAAGTCAAATCTGCTTCTACATAGTGGGTCTTAAGATCACAAGGAGTATTTGGGAAAGAGAGAGAAATACGATTTTTTTGCTACTGGAGAAATATTTAGAAAATAATAACCCATATGTGGTGGATTGATTACAAAAACCACCTCAATTATTCATGACTCCCTGTATCCACAGCCTTTATCATGTGATTCTGTAGCTCCTACCATCAAGATGTAAAGTCTAGCTCTCCACCCTAGAATCTGGGCCAGGACCTTTGGCCGAGAGAATGTGGCAGAAGTGACAATGGTTGGTCGGTTCTAAGTCTGGGTCTCAAGAGAACTTGCTCATGTCTGCTCTCTTTCAGAACATCCCCACTGCTATGTGAACAAGCGCAGACTAACCTGCCAGAGGATAAGAGATCTCATGGATAAGAGCCCAGCCAAAGGCATTCTAGATCCATCTACAGCCAGCCAGCCACCAAACATGTAAGAAAGACCAGCCGAGATTAGCGGAGCTGCCTGACTGACCCATAGCTGACTTCAGACACATGAAGGAGGCCATCCAGGAGCTGAAGAACCCACAGACTTGTGGGCAAATCATAAGTGCTTATTGTTTTAAGTAGCAGGGTCAGCAAACTTTCTCCATAAAGGGTCAGACAGTAAATATTTTAGGCTTTACAGGCCACATATGGTCTCTGGGGCATATTCTTATTTTTGGTTTTTAAACAATTTAAAAATATAAAACCATTGTTAGCCTGTGAGTCCTATAAAAACATGCTGTGGGCCAAATTTGGCCATAGTTTTCCACCTGTCCTAAGCCACTGTGCTTTGGGATGGTTTGTTATACAGTGATAGCTAGCTAACATAACCACGTGGTTTTTGTTTGTTCTTAGATCTCATTCCCTTGCAGACAGAGACTAAACCATGGGGGTTCTTGCCTCTGGGATAAAGAGGTTGGCTGCTATAAAAACAAAAAAACCACTGATCAACTCTGAGTCTCAAAACTGATTTTCTCAGTTCCTTTAATAAAACAATAGCCTGAAAGCCCACCTTTATGATGAGGAAGATCTCTGAATTTCAGGGACTACTGGTCAAGATCATGGAATCCCAGAGGACACTGCCAGCATTTAATCCCAAAAAGTCAGGTAAAACCAGTCTGCATCACTGGAAACCACTGCTGGCACAAGACCAAAGCTGTCATCCACAGTAGAGACCAGCAAGGAGCCAGGCCACAGTATGTCTGCCTCTTCCTCTATGACCATGAAGTCACATCAACCCAATCTTCTAACCTCTAGATTCTGTGGAGATACAAGGAAAAGAAAAAGGAAGTAAGAAAGACTGAGCATCTATCTGAGTCATGCCCATGGAGAATGAATAGACCATTTAAGTCATTCAATTGGACTGAGTTTACTGGATTGGACTAAATTTAGCTTTTCCTTGCTACTCAGTGCGTTGGAAACTTAAAAAGAAGACAGATCAGTCATAGGAAATAAGTCCGTTATGAGTTGAATTATGTCCCCAAAAAGACTTACCAAAATCCTAACACCCAGTACCTATGAATGTGATCTTCTTTGGAAGTAGGATCTTTGTGGATGTAATAAATTTTTTTTTTTTTTTTTTTTTTTTTTTTTTTTTTTTTTTTTGAGAGAGAGAGCATGAGAGAGAGCACATGAGAGGGAGGAGGGTCAGAGGGAGAAGCAGACTCCCTGCCGAGCAGGGAGCCCGATGCGGGACTCGATCCCGGGACTCCAGGATCATGACCTGAGCCGAAGGCAGTCGCTCAACCAACTGAGCCACCCAGGCGCCCTGTGGATGTAATAAATTAAGATAAGGTCATCAGGGTGGGCCCTAATCCAAGGTGTCCTTATAAGTGGAATAGAAGACAGAGACACACAGGAGAAGGCCATGTGGTGATGGGGGCAGAGTCTGAAATTATGCAGCTGGAAGCCAAGAAACACCAAGGATTTGCCAGGAATGCCAGAAGCTAAAAGAAAGGCATGAAACAGATTCTCCCCTAGAGCCCGAGAGGGAGGCCCCAGGGGCCCAGTGCAGCCCTGCCAACAACACCTTGACTTCAGACGTGCAGCCTCCAGAACTCTGAAGGAATGAATCTTTCTCGTTTGAAACCATCCAGTTTCAGCCACAGGAAACGAATACCATGTCCATCTCTTTTTTAGAAAAGTAGCTACATCTCCTAATTGATAATGATTTCAACATTGTGTTTCTTAAGTCCCACTTCTGAAATTCAGAGGAGCCTGAGGGTCCCTCAAATGCTGGCAGAGATGGGAGCATGATTCTCCCCACAGAGTGGAATCAGAGGAACATGAAGACCCAGCGTGAAGGCGTATTCTCTGAAGACATCTGTTTAGGTTTTGGGTTTGAGTTTGTTGTTGTTTTTTTTTTTTTTTAAGATTTTATTTATTTGAAAGAGAGCAAGAGATCATAAGCAGAGAGAGAAGCAGACTTCCCACTGAGCAGGGAGCCCAATGCGGGGCTCGATCCCAGGACCCTGGAATCAAGACCTGAGCCAAAGGCAGACGCTTAACTGACTGAGCCACCCAGGCACCCCTGGGTTTGAGTTTTGAAGGGAAAAGGTGAATTAAAAAAAGAGGGGAGCCGTTCAAAGAACAAGGCCCTAACTTTGGTGTGCATTAAAATCATCCAGAAAACAAAGACTTCTGAGCCCTATCCTCGGATATTCTGATTCACTTTGTCCAGAGAATGAAATCCAAGAACCTATACCTTGAGCAAGCGCGTTGAAGGGAATCTGGTGAAACGACAGAAAAACACTTCCCCAGAAGCATCCATGGAGGGACCCCCAAATTCAAAGTGGCATGGAGTTCCCATTCATCCTCTGCCCACCCAGAAAGCTGTCCCAGTGTGGGGATTGGCTGAAGTGAGAGAGCTTGGACATCGTGGGCTTTCCATCTGTGGCGTTCCTCAGGGTGGAAGGCAGAAGTAGCCTCCCGGTGGACTTCTCTCACCGTTCCCAAATTTGGACCCTGAATAAGACTCTCTGAGAGAAAGGCACCCCCTGGTGGCCGTATTTAATTTTCCAGGGACCTAGCAACCGGCCCGGGGCCAGTAGCTAAACAGCGCCCACATAAATGGATGGCACTTTATCAATAACGCAGGGCAATGAAGCAACTTATTGTGATCTTGACTCATATGGCAATAAATATGAAATCGAAACACAGAAGCAGAACATCCACAGGAAATGGCAACAGCATTTTATGGGTCTTAAATTTCACAGCAGCAGAGAAAATCACTACTGGGCTCTGAGAAGCTGAAGCCGGTCTTTTTTTTTTTTTTTTCAAATCCATTTCAGAAGAAAGCAAGGCAAAACTGTGGAACACAGAGTTGAGTCAGGGGGAGGTCAGGGGGAGTCAGGCCATTTGGAAAGAAAATCTCTGTAGTTTTAAGAGGGAAAAATTTACATAAATCAAAAGAAATTAAGATTCTTAAAATGCATCTGGTTTTTTAAAAGCAGGCAATAACTAGTACAAATAAATTGTATTTTCTCCTTCCTACCCCACCCCATGAATTAAATTACAAAACAGAAAAATGATGAATCCAAGAATTCAGTCCTCAGGCCCAGTCAATCCCTACCATTTGCAAGCACCTGCATGTTTGTGGTAATTTCATAATTTCACTGAACACCTACTATGACTCTGACCCTTCACATACATTGTCTCTAATCATTTGAGCAATCCTGTAGGTGGAAAATACTAATCACACTTTTCAGATGAACAACTGACAGTCCAGGTAGTTAAATCAGCTCACTAGTATTAAGGGAAAAAGCCAGGATTAAGACGCAAGCCTTCCTGACTCCAGGACTCAAGGCTAATCTTGGATACTCACTTCTCTGAAGAATTTGGAACATGTCTTGAACTTGCATTTTGCACAATAAAATAATACTGGAAGTGGGGATTCACATTAGAGTATCTCATTGGGCTAATGAAAATATTCTAAAACTGGATTGTGGTGATGGTTGCACAACTCCGTAAACTTACTAAAAATCAGTGAATTGTATACTTAAAATGGGTAAATTTCTGATATGCAAATTATATGCACAAAAATGCAATATAAAAATGATATGCAAAAAAATACAACCTAAAAAAAGAATAATATATTGAAACCAAAAGTAAAATAATAATGATGAGGATGCTGATGATGTGATATATGAGTCTAGGGGAGATAGATTTGTTTCCCCATAAACCTGGGGACAAAATTAAGGGTAGAGCTGATGCAGAGATAACTGCCCACCGCAGAGCAGGCCCAAGGGTTTATCATGAAGACAGACTTGGGCAATGTCAGCCTCCCTCTGTGGCTGAATTGCTCTCCTGAGGGACAACCACTTTCCCATCATATGGGAAATATGTGACTCCTTGTTCTTCCCTTCTACCAAAACCTATTTGCAGACCTTTGTTTATACTCAAGTATAAATGACTGATTTGTGTTTAAAGGGCCTCTCTTCTAAAGAAAATACATAATTTTAAAACTCCAAATATTCAATCCTCTCCTCTCTGCTAAAGAATGTGACAGACCACTTCATTTGGATGTCCAAGTGACTTCAAAATCAACAAGCAACATCTAAACCCAACATCATCACACCACCAATGATCCCGCTGGTCAGACTGTCTGCCTTTCTAACTTCCTTAAGCCTGCTTGTCGTCCATGTTTCCCTGGCTCCCTTGCCACCTGCTAACATAGGTCTCAACCCCTCGAAAGTCCCTGAACTCCAAGTACTTCTGGAGAACCCCAAAGATTAGGTCCTGTCAGTTCTCAGATCATCTGTGCCTGTCACAGGGCATCTGTCATTTTTCTCTTCCTCTGCTGCTCCAGCCAACCTCCTCCACTTCATCCTTGGGACACAAGCGCCATTTTGCTCTGGACCACCGCCCCTACCATGCCCTCCCTTTGACAGCCAGCACTCTGCTCTTGGGTACTTGCGTGTCCCTTGGACATGGCGGGCTGCCCTGGGACCCCTGTCGGCACGTGGGAGAGAGAGAGCTGGAGGGCCAGAGCTACACCGTATTCTAAGTTGAAGTGGGAGCGTTCTCCTCCTCTTTCATGTGCTATGCTGTTAGGAAGGTCCCAAATCAGTCCTGCCTTCCTCCCGACTCCCCATGGAAGGAAATCCAGAGTTAAATCTAGGGATGTTTATCTGAACAAGATCTTCTACCTGGAATGACCACCAAACATGTTGTCTGTCTTCAATAAATAGAAATATCACCAAAGGGCCATTTTTCATTTGATGGACAAACCCAAGCACTTTGCAGTATGTTACCCAGAGCAAAATCACACCACAGCCTGCTTTTATAGCTCAACCTGCAGTGACCGGTCCCACTCCAGAGAAGCGTCCAATTACCCCAGAGGCCAGAGAAATTAACCCGACATTGTTTTAGAGAACCCTAGCACAAGGCAGAGATCTGAACAGGAGAGAATGCCGCAAAGCTCCTTCTTAATGGGGTCTCGTTTAGGAAAGCCCATAACAAAGTGCAAAGGTATTCTCCAAAGACAATTAACAGACAATTGTGCCAATCAATTTTTTAGAAAATCAGTGTATTGGTGTATGGTAAAGCTATACTCTTTGGTCTGGATGGATTTGGGCAGTTCTGCCTTGTTTCTTCTCCCTTGATTCTAATCCTGGGCAACCCTCTGAGTCTTCCGTTTCAATGGACTCTTCTCTAACAGCACTTTACAAAATCAGCCTCATTTTTTTTTTCTCAGTCAAAAGAAGCAACAAAATCTGTTGGTTTCATTTATGTCTCCCAGGATTCTAAAGACTCTAAAAATATTGGATGCAAGCCCTACCTGTGATCCTGCTGCTGGGTGTCATGATCTCTTGGAAGTATTCCTCCATCTGCATTTCCCTGTTGTACTTACTACCTAGTCCTATGCACACTTTCATGCTGGGGATTTCTAGGCCCTGTTCTTCACCCTAGTAATTGCTCCTTTCTGTGCAGACAGGGTTTGCAATGTATTTTCCTAAAGAGCCTTCCTTCTTTTGTTTCAATGACTATTTTGAGAAGGAAGGCAGATGAGGTCCTTGGAATTACCTACCATGTCTTGGGGAAGGAGAAGAAAGCATGACCCATGCCGTGCTAGCTCACTAAGATCCCACCCATCAGGACACCAGGTGCAATCACTCACTGCATCTCCCTGCCCTGACATTGGCAATGGGACAGCCCGCCATACGCCAGGCGGGGCGCAGGCAGCGGCAGACAAACACAGTCACCACGGAGGACTTCTCAGGCAGGTGAGACGCACTTAGCACTCTGTGAGTCACGCAGAACACGCTGACACAGTCTGTCCTCGTAGAAGGTGAAAGTGCAGCTGGAGAAGTAAAATCAAGTTCTGGGAAACAAGGAGGGAACAAGGAGTGAGCACGAACCTATGGGGAGGGGGAGAGGGCACGGATTCTTAGAAAACTAGGAGTTTGGGAAAATGAAGGTGGGTCGGAAGAAGCTTCTGGAAGGAATGGGGACTGAATGAGCAGGATTAAAAGAGGCAGAGGGAACCAGGGAAAGCATTTTTGGCAGTGGGTGAGTAATTACAGAAAAGGTAGGAAGGAGGCTGGTATGGGGTGGGGCAGAATCAGTCAGAGGCCAGGAAAGAAAAAGCAAGCCACTCCAACACATCACAGAGACAGGGTTTAATAACCACGCTGTCTGCAGAGTGGAAGGCAGGTGTAAGAAACCACACAGGGGTGGAGGTCTCCTCGGGCCTGTGGGCCAGCTACAGTGGGAAGCTATGGTAGCCATGATCCTACGGGGACCAGGGGAAGGAGTAAGTACCAGGACCCAGAGAGGCCAGCTCTCCAGGGGAGGCCAACAGGCAGCACCTGGGCCTTGTAAAGAAAAGCAGGCGCCCACCACCACCACCACCACCATAGAGCCCGAAGGGAAGGAGCCATGGGACGCCCAGTCTGACCAAGTGCCACCTGCCATCATGCTCCAAGCTTGTGCTAGTGGTTCCCATGGCTGAGGCCAAGCAGAGAGCAGAGAACCACTGGGGGCTAGAAAGGTGAGCGCCAGACACCTGCAGGGAGAAGGGCAGAAAGTGCATCGGGAGGGACAAAGGGGTGTGAGCCAACAGCAACTCTGGCTGGATGTGAGGGACGGTTAGGTGAAATGGAGTCGATGAGGCCTCAGAACAGGTGAACCACAATCGGCCCTCCTGTCCCCCAAGTCTCTGCCCCCCCAAACCCAAACACATTCTAACACATCCACCCTGTTTTACTTCCCTCGCAGCATCATCTGCAATGATCCTGTTCCCTTTCTCGTATCTTACCGTCTGCCCCCGGGAGAGCGCAAGTGTCCCCGAGAACCTCTCTTGTTTGTTCACTGTTCCCCCAGCACTGAGAGCTATGCCTCCTGGGGTCCTCACCTGGTGACATCTTAGACAATGATCGTTCACGGATGAGAACCAAACACACAAGCCCGAGACACAAATTGTGCTAAAAGCAACCACCCGTCTATAAAGGAGCTAGAACGGGAAGGAGAGAGGGAAACTCCCTTCCTTCTGAGGGTCACACGTTCTGCCCTGGTCACAGCAGGTGGCCAGAAGGTATGACAGTCTCAGCTCTCTGCCACCCCCGGGGAGATTTCTCTGCCCCTCCTTAATGCAGAGCTGGAGAGAGCCCCCAGTGTGGTGGCCCAGCCACGGCCTCAGTGCTCCCTCTTGTTGGCTGGGTCCCAGGCCGGGTCACCGAGCTCAGAGAGCCTTTCCGGTTGGAGAGTCCCCAGCCATACATGGAGTTATGCTGCACCCAGTTCCTGGGGGAGGAAGGTCTGTTCTGACATCAAACAGTCCGTCAGCATCGCTGTTCCAGAAACTGTTAGCATGATGAGTGGGCCGCACAAAGGTAGCGGGGTAACAGTTAGCTCATCTCTAATTATATGGGATTTACGATTAGGCAGCAAGTTTATTTTGGAACACTGCAGTAACAAGACACACAGCAGTGGTGAGGACGAGGGGGCGGAGTTCTAGCTTGGCCTTTAGAATATAATAGCTTGTCATTGCCATGGAAACCAGCTCCCGGGGAGTTGCAGGCACCTTATTCTATAATTATAAGAGATCTGATAAGGGCTGCGGTTGGGGGACTGGGGGGGAGGCGGATGGTGGTGTGTATTTTTTTTTTTCCCTTTATAAATTGTATTCGGTGGCTGAAAATAGAAGAACCTGGAGAACAAAGCCTGTTATTAACCACCATCTGCTAAAAGGCGTCTGTGCTGGAGAGACTGCCTGGAGAGGCTCTTCCTGCAAGCTCAGCAGATGCGCCCAGAATGCCAGGGGTCGCCCGGGGCGCAACGTGCCCGAGCCCGGGAAGGGGGAAGGTGTGTGCGGGCCAACCATGTGCAAAAGCAGCTTCGAGCTGAAACGGCCGTGCTGGTGTTTTGGGATGGACTGCACCCTCTGTGTGAGGGCCGGCTGCTCGGGTCCCTCGCCCCAGGGCAATCTGCGGGGTCTCCTTGTTTCCTCTCCATGCCTTCCCACCCCCTCTTCCCAGATTTCAACTCCAGGTGGGATCACAGCCCTCCCAGCGCCCCCCCCCCCCCACCCCAGGGCTTGAGCTTCAGCAAATTTCTTAGGCTTTCTGAACCTCCGTTCTGTTTGTGATCAAGGATTGTTTGGGGGATTACATGAAGATGACGGAACATGTTTGCCAAAGTGGAAACTTTGCTGCACGCAGCTGGATTCTCTGAAGAACTGAGCCAAACTTGATTTGGGAGAAAATCACCCTTCATTTAAAAATCAAACCCCCTATTTTCCAGTTGAATGAGTTTACCAATAATTCCACAGTAGATGTTAAAGAGAACAGAAATGCCCCTTATAATAATAATAATAATAAATAGCTCCCATTTGTACAGCATTTTATGGCTTATAAGTGTCTTCACCATATTTTATTGTAGTTATATGTTGCCTTACTGGAGTGAGCTCTCTCTGTGTTGATTCATTTACAAGGAAGCCCAGGCAGTTTGGAAAGCTTCTTTTCTAAAAGGCCTTCTTTTTTTTAAATGGGTCATGGTCATTAAAAACTGAAGCCTCGCAGCATCAAGTATGGCTGAGTATGTTAAGGGCACTGAGTCAATAAAATCACCAGAAGCTGTTTTCTAAAGCTATTCAAACTCGACAGAGTTCATCCAATTGCCCTCTAAAAGCAGGAAATGAGTGAGAAGAATAGAGAATACTTCCTTCTATTCATGACCATAGTCAGCCTGTTGTCCCACATTAATACTCTTTAAAAGCCAGAGACATATTTGGGGGGGAAATACCACACTTACACTGCTTCCCCCACTATGTATGACTCCCATGGATGGTCCATCACTTCAGGAAGCAGGAAGACAGGGTTCACTGCTCAGTGTCTGCCATCAGTTAGGATTACATATGGTTCCAAGTAATAAAATCCCTAATGAAAAATGGCTCAAATGAGGAACAATTTACTTATCTCTCAAGTAAAGCTGCAGTGGTAGACAGCACAGGGCTGATATGGGGGCTCTGCTCATTGAGTTCCCAGGGACCTACCTCACCACTCTGCCATCTCCATAGCCTGGCCTCATCCTCATGGTCCAGCACTGCAGGTAGGGCACTGGCCCTAACAAATGCATTCCAGAGAGCTGGAGAAGGGACAAAAAACAAAGGAGACAGAGTATGAGCTGCCTGTCCTTTAAAGAAGGTTCTTAGGAGCTTCCATCCAGCAATTTTGCTCACATACCACTGGCTTGAAGTCAGGAGTTCTGGAAGCAGGGGAGGTGCAAATGAGGGGCCAACCGGCAATCTCCACCATGCTTTTCACATTCTGACTCTGCTTCCACATCATTTTTTGCCAGGTGACACACTTGAGGTCATCCTCAACTACAGGTTCAATTGTACGGAGTCAGGAGCTAACCTGAAGCCCTTGTACTAAGCTCCAAGCAAAGACCATCTCACACCTATGGATGCCCAGCCACGTTACAGGAGTGAAGGTATACTTTGACCCCCACTCCTACCCTCCTACCCTCAAGGAGCTTACCTTCTCCTATGGCAACCTCAAAGCCCAGGGTTGACAATAGCCAGAAACTTAACCCACTCTGGTCTAAGCAAAAAAGCAGACTTACTAGAAAGATGATGGGTTCTGACTGAAGACTAAGACAGGAGAATGTGTGGGTCTCAGGAGGACTGGAACCAGGTACTGCAAAGCCAGGCAGGCTCTTGTTCTTTCCCGGCATGTGTATCTTTCTTGCTGATGGCCTGCTTCTTCCATGGAGGGGACAATGGAGCTGCCCAATAGCTTTGGAGCTTTCCATCCTACAGCTTCAGCCACTTAAGAGAGAGAGCGACCAAATGTGCTCTCTGGTTCAAAGTCAGGAAACACCGGGGAGAGATTCAGTGGTCCAGCTTAGCCAAATGCTCCCCCTGTGTTAATCAGGGGTATCCAGGTGGGCTTAGCCAGCTGAACCACATGGACAGAGCAGGAAAAGGACAGTTCCTACAAACAGGGAGCTCATCAGACAGGGTAAGCCAACAGGGATTCACGGCAACAGTCATTCTCTAAGCTCCAATGATCGATTTTCAAAACAGGTCAAAATTCCCTGGGAAACAGCTACAGAGCAGTTGTCACTGAGCGCTCACTCATGTACCTTGGCCCATGCAGTTTCCAGAGCCCCAAAGCACCTCCATTTATACACTTACGTTCCCCGAGGAAACAGGCTCTCTAGCCACAGCTCCAAAGGGCAGACCTGTGCACCCTCCAGGAAATGCTGGCCTTGCCCAAATCAAGGCCTCTGAATCAGCAGGACATCAAACACCCAGGAAAGTATCAGACTAGACTTTCTGTCCCCCACCATAAAGTTTTAAAAACAGATGCAGGAAAAAGGACTCTTGAAAAGTGAGCCCAAGGACTGTCACAGCTACCCAGGAGAGAGCGGTACCTGGACACTCACACATCTTAGGAGGGTTAACCCCCTGAAGGTATCCAGAAAACCCTCTGCATTGCCACCTCAGCATCCAACAATGAAGAATCACGGAAAGCAGGTCAAAGTAATCACTCATGAAAACTTAGACAAATGTATCCCCTGCCAGAAAAGACTGACCCTTTAGCTACTGTCCCCATATACCGCATTAAATGACCTCCCTCCGCCCCCTGCCGAGGTCCTGCTGGATCCTGAGGATCATTCAGATCTGTTCTCAGCACCTAGAATCTCATCACCCATCATTTTTCTCTCAAGAGTGAGAAAAACAAAAAGACTAAACATACCAATTCAGTCACCCAAGTCATTACGAAGCCATAGTCATTATTCATTATTAAGCCATAGTCAACGATCACTAGAATATCCCTGCTTTCCCATGAGGGGATCCCTTGAGAAAAACTTTGTTGTTATTCCTCAAATCACAGGACAGCAGTCTCCTAAGAGCCACCTCGCCTGCTGACGGAGCCCCACATGGATGTCTTACCCAGGCCACACTGTATGGTCTTCAGGAGCTAAGCGGGGAGACTTCCTCCCCCCAGAAGCATCATGGCAGTTAGCACTGTGGAAATAATACTGAATTAGGGTTCAAGCCACAGCTCCATTACTCTCCAGGAGACCTCAAGTCATGAAACCCTTCTCATCCCTGCTGACTGCCAAAATAGAATAATACCTACCTCAGGGATTTGATGTGAGTATATGAAAGTATTCTGAAACTGTAGGCTTTTAACCATGGGTAAGATGAAGGGTGCTGGCATCCTAAGCATACGCATTAAAGACAGAGCTACTGAAATGAAGAAATTCATACCAGCAGACCTCCGGGAGAAGCGATTACTTAAGTGGGTTTTCCAGTTGCTACCGAGAGTAAAGATCGCAGATCAGCCATCAGAAATGGGGCCGGCATCAGATCCCCAAATCTCCTCTTCTTCGTTCTTTTCCTGGGGAAGCTACATCATGAAGCTCCAGCAAGGGCACATCTACCTTCATTTATGAATTAAACTTGCATTTTCTTCATTTAAAAACAAATAAAATGGCCCCTTTTCACTTTATATCAGTGCTGCCTACGCAAGTATAAATTCTCAAAATAAAGTCCATTTCACTGCCATTTTTTAAAAAATCCGTTTTATCTGCCTGGTCTCTAGCCTCTGAAAGCACCTGCCAGATCTCTGAGCCAAGGTCACAGAACACACTGGTAAGCTGCAGACGTCCCCATTCATCTACAGTAAGTGCTCAGAGTGGCTCTTTGTCTCTCATCCACTTTCTCCTCAGAGTCTCATCTTCACCTGCCAGTGATCTCCCGGCTCTTCAATTCCAACTGCAATCCTGCCTCTGGACCTTGAGACTTGTTGATTCAGAAAACACTGAGTGCTTGCCGTGTGCCAGGCACTATTTGTTCACAGTGAACAAAACCATCAAAAAACCTGTGGCTCCCTGAAGCTCATGGTCTAGTTTACTCCTGAGTCCTAATGTTAGAATCTTGGTTTCCTCAAATGGGTTCTGACATGTCTGGACCTGGCACGGTTTAGCTCCCTGGGCATCAAACTTCAATTGTCAATTCTGTCATCAAGAAAAGGAGAACTTGAAGTACATGGCCCATGGAACTTTCTAGAAACCAGGCTCAAGAAAACCAAATAAACTACCAAACAAACTTCCACAGCCTCCTTTTGGGATTCTCAATAGAAATTGGCCAAAGTAACCTTTGCTCCTTTGGATCGCCTCTTCTAAACAGATATCCCAGGCTGGGTGCCTTTCCCTCTAAAATTATCTTGGATGTGTCCATTATGTCTCATGCAGCTGCCTCTCTCTGGAACCATTTAGAAGGTTAAGGAAGGGAAATAAAACAAAATACCTTCTTTAAAGCAAGAGTTCCAAGTAATTGAAACACCAAATTTACTTGTGTTCAATTCCTAGCAAACCTGATGCTCTATCTCTGTTTCTGAACAAGAGTTTGGAGTTAAAAAATAAGTAAAGTGCTTCACTTACAGTAACAGTTTGGAAATCAGCCACCAGATGGTGGGTTTTGTTGGTTTGTTTTTTCACAAACTTTACAATTTTATTCATTTTGCACGTGGAGAGTTTTAAAAGAATAGCAGAGATTTCAAGTTAAGTTGGAGGCCAGCTAAGTGACTCTGGATCCAAATGTCCCAAGTAGCACAACAAATACTTATGAAAATAGAAAGATAAAAAATCACAATATCACTAGAAACAAAGGAAATTACTAATCCAATATTCTCTGGGAGAAATTTACACTAACTGAAGCGTGGATGAAGCCCTAGAACAGAGGAGCAGAGAAAGGAAGTAAAAATGCACCCCTCGTTTGACTGAAAAACTCTAACTCAGAGACATCAGCCTTTTGCTGCCCATATAGCTGGTAGCCACTGTCCTACTATAATAGAACCACTTTTTGAAAACGACTGTCGTTTGTTTCGTACTGGAGTCATTAGTGCTGCCTACACGGATTTTTCTCTCTCCTCCTTCGTATATGATAGGATTGCACTTCCTTGATCCCTTGATTAGATATAGACCTATGACTCCCTTTTGCCTGAGAAAAGTGATGTGTGTCACTTCTGGATGGAAGCTTTAACACCCAGTGCACATTAGCCACACTACTTTGGCTTCTGCTAAGGGGACCAGAAGCTCTCCAGATAGTGGCTGTTCCAACAGCCTGGATCCTGGAGTGAGAAACAAACCTATTATGTCAAGGCACGGAGAGTTGGGGGCTGTTTGTTACTGCAGCATGACCTAGCCCATGCTGACCTCTACTCCTATATCTTAAACGAGGGTCACCAGATACTGCTCACAACATATCAAAACCCAGTGGATGCAAGAGTGAAAAACACACATTTAATTTTTAAGTAATCAAAAGTATTTACATTTTATAATATTTGCATTTTCAAAACGGTTCTTCTGTTTTATAATAACTACAGATTATTATATAACAATGACAGAGCAGGGGTTGGCAAATTTTTCTGTGAAAGACCGGACAGTAAATATCTTAGCCTTTGTGGGCCATACATGTGGTCTTTATTGCAAATATTCAACCCTATTGTTGTTGGTTTTTTTCATATTTATTTATTTATTTTAGAAAGTGAGAGCACAAGTGTGCAAGTAGTGGGTGGGGCTGAGGGAGAGAATCTTCAAGCAGACTCCCCACTAAGCGTGGAGCCCGACAGGGGGCTTGATCTCATGACTCATGAGATCGTGACCTGACTGAAACCAAGGGACAGATGATTAACCAACTGAGCCATCCAGGTGCCCCAAGCCTGCTGTTGTAGCTCTAAGCAGTCACAGACAATGTATAAGGGAACATCCATGGCTGTGTTTCAATAAAAATCTATTTATAAAAATAGATGGTGGGCCACACTTGGCCCACATGGCATGATTTGCCAATGCCTGATAGAGATCACTGAAGAGGGAACAGAACCAATCAACTTTGTACTGACTTCCCCAACCATTCAGCTTCATTTATTGACTTAACACAGGGTTCATTACACTGAAAAATCTTTCTACACCTGCATTCAGGACAGGAATCAAAGCCTGAAAATGAATTAATTTCAAAAATTTTAGAGCTTCTGTTAATTAAATAACTGTGCTGGCCCCACAGGGAGAGAAATGGTATAGTTAAAGAAAGAACTTCATCATAAAGGGAATTAGGAAAGAGATCTTTTTTTTCCTAAGTGAGAGCCATTAATTTTTCTGATTTCATCATGACTGGATATTTACTACAAGAAATGCAGCATGCACTGAAGCCACAAAAATACAATATACAAAATTACTCAAAGGACACATTTCCCTAGGTACCTTGCATAAATATTTAAAGGTTCTTTTTGTAAAATTTTCAACCAAACACACTGGAAAGCAATTGCTTGTACAATGCAAATGTAACTCTTTTCTTAAAAAGCAATTATTTTTATCAAGAAATTGAATTTTCTCAAAATGAAAGAAAGGGCCAATTTATTTTATTTTGAGCAGTGAATATAATGAGCACAGAAATAAGAGGATAAAATAAAGACAAGGTTCTGGAACTACTAGCTATTGTAGTAGGGTGTATTACTGGCTCAGAGTTCTTTCTTCCTCCCTGATCCTTGCCAACATTCTCCACTGTTCACCTCCCCATCCCACTGATGTTGTGCTCAGCCAAGAGACCAGTTTTGGCCAATGGAGTGTCAACAGAAATGACAGTGTGGCATTTCAGAGCAGAGGCCTGTTTTAACTACCACTCACAAGTTTGTTTTCCCCTCTTGCACTCTGCCATCTTCCATGGGGAAAGATGGCCCTTTGCAGTTGCTATCTGTGATGCAGAACACATAGAATAGACTTGAACTTGAGCACAACCATTCCAACCAATCTACAGATCTGTGGGTGACAAAATTAATGTTTGTGGTCGTATGCCATTGAGATTCTGGAGTTGTTTGTTATGCAGTATTATCACATTTATAACTGACTAATACAGCTATTATTTACCATGTTATATTTTTTCCCATTTTATATTACTTACTACTTTATATTACTATTTTTTCTTGCTTAATCAGAAAATATTTTTTACATTGTCATATGAAAAATCATGGTTTGTAAATAAACTGTCATCAGTTCAATAAAAATGTCTCAACTCTTTTTTGTTTTAAGATTTTATTTATTTGACAGAGAGAGAGACAGCGAGAGAGGGAACAGAAGCAGGGGGAGTGAGAAGGGAGAAGCAGGCTTCCCGCTGAGCAGGGAGCCCAATGCGGGGCTTGATCCCAGGACCCTGGGATCATGACCTGAGCCGAAGGCAGACGCCCAACGACTGAGCCACCCAGGTGCCCCCAAAATGTCTCAACTCTCTTAATAAACCCACCTATCAAGTGTGATTAAGCCTAATAATTTCATGGAACTCATTTTCAAAAACTTAACTTTCCTAATTTTTAAATGGCGCAGCAGGGTAGTATTTTGAAATACTAACAGATGTGTCCTTTACTATTCCTTATGTTTCATTGAATTATTACCTCAGTCCAAGGGCTAGAAAACAGACACCTCTTAACTTAAGAAGTAATGTTGCCAACTATGGGTTGCAACCATTAATGGATCACCAAATTGATTAAGTACATCTTAACCAAGATATTTTAAATGAAAAATAGATTAGAAGGGGCGCCTGGGTGGCTCAGTCAGCTGGGCATCTGCCTTCGGCTCAGGTTCATGTTTCCCAGGGTCCTGGGATCGAGTCCTGCATCAGGCTCCCTGCTCAGTGAGGAGTCTGCTTCTCCCTCTCCCTCTGCTCTCCCCACTCATGTGTGCACACACACCCCCTCTCTCTCACTCTCTCTTGCAAATAAATAAAATCTTTAAAAAATAGATCAGAAAACATCAGATTGTATCACACATAAAAAGGTAAATATTCTTTTGCAAATATTTGTGAAAAAAGAGAGACTGAAATGTGAAAAAAGTCCAAACAAAAACAACTGGGGAAAAACAAACTGAGGGTTCTAGAGGGGAGGGGGGTGGAAGGATGGGTTAGCCTGGTGATGGGTGTTAAAGAGGGCACGTTCTGCATGGAGCACTGGGTGTTATGCACAAACAATGAATCATGGAACACCACATCTAAAACTAATGATGTAATGTATGGGGATTAACATAACAATAAAAAAAATTTTAAAAAAACACTGGGAATCACTGTCTTAAAGGAAGTTTATTTTAGTGGAATTAGAGGCATCAAATATTTGGTTCTAGTTCAATACTCAACCCTTCTCCAAACTGCAATAGGCACTTTACTTCCTGAATCATTCTGGGGCTATAACTACATATAAGGTAAAATGGAAGGACATAATCTAAACATGGAAAAGACCACAACAAATAGTATACAAAAGAAAAAATTACTGAAGGCATTTCCATTAAAATCAGGACCAAGATAGAAATGTCTACTATGACCACTAATTTCCAGTAACATTTAGAAAGTTTTAGCTAATGCACTAAGACAAACAGAATATGAAAAAGAAATATCTTGGGACACCTGGGTGGTTCAGTCTGTTAAGCATCTGCCTTCGGCTCAGGCCGTGATCCCAGGGTCCTGGGATCAAGTCCCACATGGGGCTCCCTGCTCAGCGGGGAGTCTAGCTTCTCCTTCTGCCCCCCTTCCCTGCTCATGCTTGCTCACTCGCTCTCTCTCTCTCACAAAAATAAATAAATAAAATCTAAATAATAATAATTTTAAAAAGAAAAAAAAGAAATATCTTTCTTTCTTTATTGATGACATTATCGGATTCCTAGAAAACTTAAGATTTAATAGAAGACAATTAATTTGGTAATGGGGCTAAATACAAAATAAATACATAAAATTAACACTGTTTATCCAGATCAACAATAATCAATTACAAATATACATGAAAAAAATCAAGATTGTGATCAAAACCATATAATATATAGGAACAAGTGTGATTTTTTTAAAGTTATAAGACATAAGTGAAAAGGCATGCCACACAGTGGGAAAAGATATTCGCAAAGCATATATTCAACAGAAGAAGTTATATATATATATTCTGGTTATATATATATATATATATTCTAAGTAGGCTCCATGCCCAGCATGGAGCCCAATGCAGGGCTTGAACTCATAACCCTGAGATCAAGACTTAAGCTGAGATCAAGAGTCAGATGCTTAACCGACTGAGCCACCCAGGTGCCCCCAGAATATATTTTTTAAAATTCTTTCAAAACAATAAGAAAAAAAAAAGCCAGTTCATTTAAAAAAAAAAAAAAGGCAAAAGACTTAAACCAGATGCTCCATAAAAGAGGTTATCCAAATGATAAATAAGCATATGAAAAATATTTAACATCACTGGTCACAATGAGATACTATGTACTCATCAGAATGGCTAACATTGTAACAACTGACAACCCAAGTTGGCAGGAATGGGGACATCTGGTCTGTCACAAAGTTGGCAGTAGCATCACTTGGCAGAGGAACTTTGCAGAACTCTGGCATTCTCTGTTAGAGGTGAACATCTGCATATACACTGCCCAGCAATTCTATTCCCGGCATACACTCAATGGAAACGTGTCCATAAGTGGACCAACAGACATACGTAAGAATGGTTTGGGCATTATTCATAACAGCCAAAACATAAAACAACCCAGATGTCCAGCAATAGTAGAATGGAGGGGTAGAAATGTAAATGATACACCCACTGTAGAAATGTTATGGTGATTGCTCAAAAAATTAATCATATGGTCCAGCAATTCCACTTTTGGGTGTACACTCAAAAGAGCAGAAAGCAGAGATCTGAATGGATAGCTGTACACTGATGTTTCCACCAGAATTATTCACAACAGCTAAAAGGTAGAAGCAACCCAAGTGCCCCTCAACAAATGAATGGATAAACATGGAGAAAACAAAATGGGAAAAACAAAAACATTCCACATGATGGAATGTTATTTAGCCTTAAAAAGAAAAAATCTGACTTATGCTACAACACAGATGATGAACTTGAAGACATTAATTACACTAAGTGATGATGGGAGAAAGTTTGCCAGTTCAACACTATTTTCTATAAAACACAACTTACATAAAAATCTTAACTTTAAAAAACAGAATGAACATGGGACACCTGGGTGGCTCAGTCGGTTAAGTGCCTTCGGGTCAGGTCATAATCCTGGGGTCCTGGGATCGAGTCCCGCATTGGGCTCCTTGCTCAGCGGGGAGCCTGCTTCTCCCTCTGCCTGCCACTCCCCCTGCTTGTGCTCTCTCTCTAAAACCTTAAAAAGAAAAAATAGAATGAATGATTTTGCTTAAATAAAGGCAAGAAACTCTTAAGAACGAGTAATGTGGGCACCTGGGTGGCTCAGATGGTTAAGCGTCTGCCTTCGGCTCAGGTCATGATCCCGGGGTCCTGGGATCGAGTCCCGCATCGGGCTCCCTGCTCGGTGGGGAGCCTGCTTCTCCCTCTCCTACTCCCCTTGCTTGTGTTCCCTCTGTGTCTCTCTCTGTCAAATAAATAAATAAAATCTTAAAAAAAAAAAAAAAAAGAACAAGTAATGTACAAAAATAAATAAATAAATAATTACATTGACTGAAATAAGCCAGACACAAAAGGATCAATATGATATGATCCCACTTATATGAGGAACCTGGTGTAGTCAGACTCTTAGAGGCAGAAAGTAGAATGATGGCTGCAAGGGGCTGGGGAAAGGGGAAATGAGGAGTTATTGTTTAATGCCTACAGATTTGAGTTTGGGATGACAAAAAATTTTTGGAGATGGATGGTGATGGTTGCACAACAATGTAAATATACTTAATGCCACTGAGAGCACACTTAAAAGTGACTAAAATGGTAAATTTTATGTTATTTATATTTTACCACAGTAAAAAAATTTATCAGTAGATTTGATAAACTGTCATATACTCATATAATGGAATAATATACAGCAATGAAAATGATGACAACATAGATTTTAAATTTTTAAAATCCAACAACTAAAAAAAAGTGATGTGTATGTTTGAATATAAATAAACAATGAGCAAAAAATAGATGTATTTTACATCCTTACAAATATAGAAAACCTATTTTTAGCCATTTTAGAATTACATTATATTCCAGCTTTATCCAGGAAGCCTTCCGAAAACTGAGGCCAAGAAAATTTCAAATGATCAAGACAGATACTTAGATGAATTTTCTTTTGATATTTTTTACTGAATAAACAAAAAGCAGAAACACCAAGCTACCTAATTCTATCCTGGACCCTGGCATCCCCTCCCCAGCTGCACTGACCGTTCCCTCATGCCCGGCTCTGAGATCCTAATCAATGGCTAGGAGCTGAAGTGGACAAGGCAGTAGGTGCTTGCTTCTCCAGTGTGAGATTGGGAGGCAGGAGAGACAGAGTCAGGAATGGCCCTTGGAGAGGATTCTTGCCAAGACTGCAATTTTTTACTTAACTGTTTCCGATGCAGGCAGAGTGATAGATTGTTTCAAGTGGTTAAGAAATACAATGTATCCAGTTACTCAGCAGTCCTTTGGGGGAAAGAAGATTCCCGGGGCTCCCATCAAACAGCGAACCGCGTGAGATGCACAGGTACTCATCCTCCACCCTTGAGATCTGAGAGGAGGACACTGGCAGCACCGTGCACAGCTGGGGGTCAAGGCCAACTCATACCCAGAGCCGGGTGAGCCAGGCCAGACTAGCCCTCCACTGCTCCAATGTCAAGTGGGCGGAAAAGAGCAATGGGGAGCCAAGGAAACAAAGTAGGCCCAGAGAAAAAGGAAACAGTATACTCAGACTACTGAGGAAATCCACTATGTTTATTAAAAAAAAAAAAAAAAAAAAAAAATGAGGGGTGCCTGGGAGGCTCAGATGGTTAAGCATCTGCCTTCGGCTCAGGTCATGATCCTGGGGTCCTGGGATTGAGCCCCACATTGGGCTCCCTGCTTGGTGGGGAGCCTGCTTCTCCCTCTCCCTCTACTGTTCCCCCTGCTTGTGTTCTCTTGCTCTCTCTGTCAAATAAATAAATAAAATCTTTAAAAAAAAAATGAGTAACACGCAAATAAGCAGAAAAGTTATTATGGACACCTGCAGCCCTGTACTACTCTCCTAGGATTCTCTCCCAGAGCCTTCGGAAGGAGCGCGGCTCTGACCACACTGTGATTTAGCTGCCAGAAGTGTGAGAATTAATTTCTGCTGTTTTAAGGCACCCACTTTGTGCCAGTTCATTATAGCAGCCCTAGGAAACTAATACAGCGAGATATTCAAAAAAGGGTATTTGTTGTAAATGGACAGTTCAAAATCTGTAACAATAAAATAAATACCCTTTATCCATAACCTAGCTTATGAAAGAGAAGTTACTGTTCGCTTCAAAGCCCCTTCAGAGTGCCCTTCCCAGATCAGTGTCCCCACCCTTGTCTCTATTACCCGAAATTTTGTGTTAAGCATTCCTTTCATTTTCTTTGTAATTTCTTTATTCATACATATATGGATATATCCCGAAATAACATGCCTGTTTTGAGCTTTTATAAAAATTGAGTCATACTTCATATGTGTTCTTTAAAAAAAAAAAAAGATTTTATTTATTTATTTATTTGACAGAGAGAGATATAGCGAGAGAGGGAACACAAGCAGGGGGAGTGAGAGAGGGAGAAGCAGGCTCCACACTGAGCAGGGAGCCCGATGCGGTGCTCGATCCCAGGACCCTGGGATCATGACCTGAGCCGAAGGCAGATGCTTAACGACTGAGCCACCCAGGCGCCCCTGTCCTTATGTGTTCTTTACACAATTTTGTTTTGAAAAGTAATTCATGATGATGTTTTATATTTCATATACAATCTATTTATTTTGCTACAAATCATGCTTAAGTGGTTTCCTAATATTGTGTTATTATAAACAATATTACCATGAACGTTCTTGTGCATGTCTCCTAATACACATGGACATTATTTTAGAACTATAAAAACCTGGATTACAATAGGTTTAGCATTGAAATAGAGTTTCTACCTAACAGGAGAATTGCTGAATTATAGGGTGTGTTTATGTTCAACTTTATGAAAAGTATACTTTAAGTACATAGATAATAGAATTAAAAGGAACTTTTTAGATGTCAAAATCACAGACTCGAAACAAGATAGAAAGGATGAGATAAAAAAAAAACAGTTAATAATTCAAAACATCTGACAAGAATAGGAAAGAAACACAGATCAATCTCACTTATGAATACAGATGTGAAAATCATAAGTAAAATATAAGCAATTCAAACATAAAAGTACATAATAATAAGATACCAAGTTGACTTTACTCCAGGAATGCATGCATGACTAAATATTATGAAAAATTCATATAATTTATAAAATGAGTCAAACTATAAAACATGAAAGTATATGATCATCTCAATCAGTATTAAAAAGATTGGATAATATTCAGAATCTATTTCTCTTTCAAAAAAAAACTCCTTATGAATCAATACTAGATAAAGAGATTCTTAACATGATGGAAAATATCCACATTAAATTAGGAACAAAGATAGAATGCTTGCTTTCACATCCATTATTCAAACTAAAATTTCTAGTCTATGTATTAAGAGAAAGTGAGGTAAAAATATAAAGGAGACAAAAATTAAAAAGGAGAAAAGTTATTACTCAGAGATGACATATGATTTGCAAGTGATTTTTCACCTAGAAAACACATGATTAAAAACCTTAGATTGTAAAACTTACCATTGAAAAATCTCCCCATAATGGAGACAGATAAACA
This sequence comes from Mirounga leonina, assembly GCF_011800145.1. Lineage (NCBI taxonomy): Eukaryota > Metazoa > Chordata > Mammalia > Carnivora > Phocidae > Mirounga > Mirounga leonina. The sequence continues at coordinate 3,217,407 of NW_023270466.1, forward strand.
TACCACTCGGTAGTGTATCCTGCAAAGACAATTTGTCCTAGAGTATTGGCACAATGTTTTTAGTGGAGCAACAGATTAAGTAAAAGACTGGCATTAATGATCCATGTTGTATGAAAAATGTTAACTATTGACACAGGCATCACGAAAAAAATGGTCACATCATTAGAGGAAACAGCCAGCTCACCTCCCCTTTCTTGTGCTCACTCCCAGACATAACTTTATTGGATGAAAGACGGAATGGAATTGTCTAACATTTATATCATTATCTCTTTTCTCTCTTCCTTCCTCCATTTTTTTTTTCTGACAGAGCAGACATTTGAATTCATGTACTTCAAATGCATATATAATCTAACATCATTATAAATAAAACCTTGATATCCAGTTGTGTCCATTTGCAGATTCTGCTTTTGCTTTATACTGAGCTTGATATAAAATTTAACCCTGCTACAAATCCTCTCTCTCAACAAATAATCCTCTCACACCAAAAATATTATTGAAAAACTAGAATTTGCTAAGATATTGATAGTACAGGAAGTTTTGCATGTGTGGGGGCTGGGGTATATGGGAAATCTCTGTTCTTTTCATTCAATTTTGCTATGAACCTAAAACTGCTCTAAAAAATAAAAAATTTTATTAATTAAAAAATAGAATTTGCTAATTATGTTTCAAAATTAAAGAGCATCACACAGTGCATGTTATTTCCAACAGGCAACTCCTTTGGACAGCCAGGAACCCAGCTCTTGGCCCCAGAATTAAGAGGCCGCATTCTGGCTTCTTCCAGTTGAACCCATGCCCATGAGCTGGGGTCTACAGAGTCAAAAAGCTGTCTCTCAAGAGCCCATGTCCTAAACTGTCCTTTTGTCCCTCACCCACTCTCTCTCTTCTTTTCTGTCCATGCAACTTTTCTCTGCCTCCCTTATTTTACTTTTTATTATACTCAGAAAAGCTTCTTTTTATTTTCATGAAACCCAAAAACCAACCACATGATCATTTTTACCCTCAATCTTCTTGGAGTCTTTTTGCAGTGAAACCAAGCCCTGCATATAAACAAAAGTTAACATCAGTGGCAGAGATTCTAAAACAGTCTTCACCTCACTTACATACACACACTTCACCTCACTTCACCTCACTTACATACACAAACACCAATTCTTTCTACATATAAATAATTGTTAGAAAATATTAAGGAAAAATTGTCCTTTCACATAGCAACTAAGACAAAATAACCTGAAGTCAAATCAACAAAACATGTGCAGGATTTATATGAAAAGAATTGGAAACTTTTATTGAGGTACCTGAAAGCTACAAAAGTAGAGGGATACACTGTAGTCCAGACTATAAGCTTCCATATTGTAAAGATGACAATTATCACCAAATTAGCATCTAATGGAATGCAATTCCAATAAAATTCTCAATTGTGTTTTTTTATTTTAAACAATAAAAATAAATAGAATAATGAAAGATGTACATTATCTTGCAGTGAAGAAGGCCTCAGAAGCATAGAATAAAATCAAAAATCTGAAAGTCTCTCTTAATAGACTGCACACATAAAAATTTAGAATTTCTGCATGGAAAAAAAAAGCTATGAAAAAGAAAATGGAAAGGCAGATGACAAGCTAAAATAAATTTACAACATATAAAACAGAAAAAAGTTGACATATTTGGAAGAGGTATTTTTAATCAATAAAATATTATGTAAGTAGAAATAAAGAAACAAGTGAAGAACATGAACAGGTCACAAATGGCCAATAAAAATGTGAAGTACTGTCCAATAACAATAGTAACCAAAGAATGCAAGTGTTCTTAAAATAAGATAATTATTCTTGATCACCAAAGATTTTTTTATAAGTATTCTTAAGGATTCAGGAATTGCACATTCTCATACACTATCATGGGTATAAACCTGTATAACTTGAAAAGTGCTTTGGCAGTAAACATAAATCCATAAAACGTGCATAACATTTGACTTAATAGTCTTTCTTTCAGGAATTTATTCCATGGAGATAGTTATACAAAGAGTCTAATTATCTGAGCAAAAGAATGATTGTCTTGACCTTTATGAAAAGTGAAAATTTAGAAAAAACTTGAATGTCCATCATCTGCCCCAGCCTGCTAAAATAAAGCATCGCAGGGTGGACTAATGGACAGTCATGAAAAATGATGTTACAGGCTCCAGGAATTTAGCAGCAGGAGCAGAAGCAGCCTGGCACCTGCCCTCCCCACAAACACTGCCAAGATGCCCATGAGTAAGGGTGATTCGGCCCAAAGGCAGTAAAGGAACCCCAAGCTATCAGCAAAATGGTCCACCAAACCTGTTTCTGCAAAAGTTGAAACCAGCCCTCCACCCCCACAAAAGGCAACAGGGAACACTCAATCTTCAGAATACAAACAAATAAAGGAGAAAAAGGAGCAAAAGAAGAGGCTGAAGTGGGTCACAAAAAAAAAAAAAAAAACAAAACATAGACTGATCTGCAGAAAACAGGACAAACAGGAGCACCCAGCCCCGGATGAAGCAGGAGCAAAAGAAGCTGAGTATGGTGATGAATATCCTATCCCAAGTTTTCTCCCTGATCCCTCCAATATTGTTCAACTGTCTTGTAAAGACAAGATTTTTAGAAGCTCTGGAAATAATTATTAAGAGGTGTTTTTTAGTTGAAAATAGAGCTACCATATGATCCAGCAATTGCACTACTGGGTGTTTACCCCAAAGATACAAAAGTAGGGATCCGAAAGGGTATGTGCACCCCGATGTTTATAGCAGCAAT